>NC_023755.2:24315363-24493650 GCF_000499845.2 Phaseolus vulgaris
AACCACAGTTCATTGCTCGAAACTTTTCTTTCGATCAGGTTAGTGCCTCAGGGGTACGAGTTGTTTAAAGCGATTATTGCTTAAGTTTGAATTGGCTCGAAGCAGTTACGCCAAAGGTCATGTTTGCAAAATCGCTAAGTTAAACGCAGCAAGTTAGGCATACAAAGAAAGTAAAGCGCTCAAGAGAAGTCAGAAGACATATCCAAATTTCGCTATTGAAATAAGTAGCTGTTCAAAATACATGTGCAAGAATTTTTACAAGATAAATACAAATGAATTCATAAAGAGGCAGATGGGGTAGAGTTGGTTGAGCCTTCGGCGGGAACGACCTTCCCATCTACTACTTCGTTGTCTAACGACACCATGCTAAGGTCAAGATCAGGGAAGAGGCATGCAAACTGTTCTCGAGCGGCATCAAACCCGGCAACCAGAATCTGAGCAGAGCTTAGCTTAAGTTCTTCAATTTGCTTTTGAAATCCTTCAACCTGCTGCTTAAGCTCCTTGTTCTGCTGCTCCAGCTCTTCGACCTGTTTTTGGAGTTGTTTGTTGGTCTCTTGAGCTTGAAGAAGGTCGTCAGCCACCTTCTTAGATTCTGTTTGAGCTTGAGCCAACTCGGCAGCCATCTTCACCTTTCTTTGTTTGCCTCGGAGAGATCAGCCATGGCGTCGTCTCTTGCTTTCTCTACTTGCCCAAGTAGCTTCTCGCGGTCGATCGACCTTTGCTCCAGCCTGTACCTTGTCGGCATTGGCTTGAATTTGAGCCTCCAGGTTGCTCGCCTTGGTACGCAGAGGCACGATTCTGCTTTCAAGTTCGACTTTTTCTTGGGCAAGTTCGTGGACTTTGCGGCGAAGGTCGACAGCTTCCTTGCGCGCAAGCCTAAGCTCGGTGTTTAGGGCATCCTCCACTCGAGAATGTTCCATTTCCGCGAGCGTTAGGCTGAATGACACCTTCTCCACCTCGACCTTCATTGTGCTGTTCTCGGTCTTGAGGTTGTAGATGTCATCCTGTAGCCGCCTGGTGGAGCTCTCCACAGCTCTCGTTATGATTGATGGGATATCCTCTGCAATGGTTTTGAGTTTAGCAGTCAGAGGTTCCCACATCCTCGTCACCTCGAGGGAAAGATTTGCAGCTTGGAGAGGCGCCAGGGGGGCTTGTTGAGGGTTCTCGTCGCCGCCTTCCTTAGCAATATTTTCGGTGGTTTGCTTCTTGGCGCGGCGACGCAATCGGGGACTCGGTGATTAGGATTGGAGAGGTGTGAGCGACCTCATCCCCGATTGGAACGACTCCTGCAGCTGAGGTGTTGGAAGGAGGGCCCCCTCCTGCTGATATATGTGGATGGAGGCGCTCGGGGGGTCCTCTAAGAAGTTTGGCTCTTGGGCCTCAGTTGCAGGTGGCGCAGTGGCCAATGGAACCGCTTGGACTGGTGGTGAAGGCTCGTGGCGTTGGCGATGAGGGAGGAGGGGCAGGTGTTGACGGTGGTGTTGAAGCTGGAAGAGGGGGTGGGGCAGGTAAGAGGTGGTGCCACCCTTTCCTCTTTGTAACGAGGCCATCCTCAGTGACCTCGTCGTCCTCTTCCTCATCCTCTTGGACGACTTGGGGGCTTTCCGCTTTGGCCTCTTAAGGACCAGTTTCTTTCGTTGGCGGGCGCCTTAGGCGGTGATCGCCCCTGGATGATGGCCTTCTGACCGCCGAGTTGGGAACCGTCTGGGAGCCAGTCGCCAACCGTGGTTGCGGGCGAGCGCCTTTAGATCGGCGAGCATATTCTTACCCAACATGGTGTCTGCGTGAAATGAAAGTGCATAAGTTAGCTTAAAGGAGATAGAGTAAGTGCACAAGGCAATGAAACAACAAAAGCAGGCATATGCAGAAAAGATAAAACCAAAGTCTTGTTGTGTGTCGCACAAGACGCCCAGAAACAATATCAGAAGCAATGTGAGACAAGGATGTAGCGTTCCTAACCTATTTGGAATTCCAACTGGTCCTCAAAGAACTCAAAGGAAATCAGGGTGGGGGTCAAGAATGTTATGTGGGCATCTGCCACCCTCTTCCAGAAGAGACAAAGGTCTCTGTCCAAGCTCCCATGCTATCAGGACTTCTGGGCCTCCTGAAGCAGCTCTTGGACTCTTTTTTCCCCTTGTCCACCAGTACAAGGGGAAACCGTCGAGAAGGGAAGGGTCTTTGTCGTTTGCGCGGACCTGGATGAACTTCCCCTTCCAATCCTTATACGACTGCTGGAAGATGTGAAGATGGATCTCCCAGCAATGGCGTTCAGACTGACCCAAAGGCGATCGCCTGGGTGTTTGGCCTCAAACAGAAACAAAATACGTCCACTGACGCAGCAACCCCAGGTGGGCGCACGTTACCTCAAAGCTCGTACGAACGCCCAGCTGTTGGGGTGAAGCTGGGCGGCAGCGATATTGAGCTCGGTTAAGAGTTCCCTCTCAAATCGAGTGAGAGGAACCTGAGTTTAACTTTCTGAAGAGGGTGGTGTAGACGAAGCAGAAGGGCCCGTCGGCGCTCACTTTATCATCTACGCACACTGGCAGAGTGGCTGGGCAAGGTAGCACCATCATTCTCTCATCGTGCTCCTTGTGGAATGATTGGTGGGCCTCGTCCCCATTGGTCAATCGCAGAACCGCTCCCGCGGTGTTCACCGACGACGTTTCCTTTAGGAGGGTTGAGTTGGCCCATGGGTATAACGTCTTGAAGTCTGGTAGTGGGGTGGGGCTCCTCCAGCGTTTGGTGGAGTCGCCTGGGCCAGAGTGGTTTGAGAAGACGCGGGCCTCACAGCCTGCGAAGAGGGGGCACCACGAACTTGCGTAGAGTCGTGTGCTTGTGAATGGGGGTTTCGCGCTGACGGAGGGGGGTTCGGGGTGATCTTCGTGCGGGTCATGGTAGCAAACTGCAAACGAAGAAGAAAGGAAAAATAATCAGGAGGGTTGCAAAGGCTGACTCGATCAGGGAGGAAGGAGAAAGACGAACGAATGTAAGTTCGTTGCGACGATCGGCAGAGCCCTAAGTTACGAGAAGGAGAAATGGAAACAGCCCACAGCGTATGCACCAGACAGTTATAGGATGATGCAAATCGGTGAAAATGCAAGAAAACCCAGCAGATGAAGGAAAGTAGTTACCTTTCGATGATCGGGAGAATGTTAAGGGGAGTTGATGATCTGGAGCGTCGAGGAACGTTGAGAGCTTTCGCAGAAGAGAAAAGAGTGTATGCAGTGTGAAGAAAGTGATGGAACAGTAGGGGCGTAAGAGGTTTAGGGGTTTTCGAACGGTTTTGGAAGCGCTAACGGCAGATAAAGATGGCCGTTGATGAGAGCCACGTGTCGAATGATGCGCGAAGAGTTTGGTGGAGCGTCAGAGCAACAGAAATACTACCGCTTGGAATTCCGCGCCCATGCCACGTAGACCGGTGTTAACGAAGGCTTTTTCAGTCTTTTCGCTAGACAAGTCTTCGCTTAAGACTGGGGGGCTTGTGTACCGCCCTGATGGTCGGATGCGATGACGTGGCATCCTGTTGCAGTGTAGGCGTGTTCCGATCTCTAGCTTACCAGAATAGGCGATCGCCAGGTTGAGGACGAAGTCGCCAGATACAGACTCAGGCGACCAGACAGTCGGAGATCGCCAGAACAAATACATCGCCGAAGTTAAAGGAGAAGCAGATTATGAAGGCGGCCGGCGAGACCACAGGGAAGGTGTATGAAGGCCCTACCTCGCCAGTTCCAGTAGAGATCGCACTCCTGAGTTAGCTATGCACTGGGCAGTACCATGCATAGGTAACTTAGCCAAAATGAGAGTAGAAGCAGCGCCAAGTCAGTGAGCCTCCAGATGATGGCACGTGTACGGTTGGATGCAGGCCACGTGTCCAAGCCTGTAACTGCCAGGAGAGAGAAAACCACCGGTATATAAGAGTTCCTAACAGATTTTCTAAGGTACGCACGTTCAGTTCATACACTTTACGCTTGCGAGTGACAGAGCTGTTTGTGAGAGAGATTTGCACGGTTCCAGTTCTTAGTATTTGGTGATACCGTCACTGACTTGAGCGTCGGAGTGCGATCGGCCGCAGCGGCGCCGTATCGTTCTTTTGCAGGTTCTTGAGATAGATCCAGAGGAGGAACGGAAGTAAGAAGCGGCGCGCACGTCGATCCTTTGACGAGGCATTCTCCAGCGCTCCGGTCAACAGGCAGGATCATTTAGGAATGGAATGACTTTTTGGTGAAAATCCTCTCAGCAGATGGGAACCTTTAGGAGGTGTTTGAATATCATCCCTAAAGTTCTTTATCAAATATGTCAAGTATTTAGAATCATTAGGTAATAAAAAGATAAGGAAGAAAAACACATTGGAGGTGCAATTTGTATTGTTATATGGGTTAACATGATTGTTTTTACAGTGTGAAAGGAGGTGTTGATACCGGGTTTATCTTTTCTTTCTTTATCTTTTTCATATTCTCTTTTTGTTTTCATTTTTATTTTATATATCATCATTAACCTATATTGGAGAGAGAGTGTTTAACATAATCTTGTGCCCATGGATGTTGAAAGAAATTTAGTTGGTATGACCATCATGTAAAATTTCCTATCAAATTGTCAAGGCCTTCCTAAAAGCACATGTGTGGCTTCCATTGGCACAATATCACATAAAACTTTATCTTTATATTCTCCAATAGCAAATGTTATGAGGACTTGTTTATTAACCATTATGTCACCCTCTTCACTAAGCCATTGTAATTATAGGGCTTTGTATGAGAGATAGTGGGTAATCCAAGCTTTTCCACTGCTCTTGTACTTGCCACATTAGCACAACTACCCTCATCTATTATGATGGAACATAACTTGTTGTTGATAAAGCAGTGGGTTTGCAAAATATTTTCTCTTTGGGTTTCATCCACAGGTTTTTGAATTGTTCTTGTTCTCGTCGGTTGACTCAGCCGTCGTTGACTTCAAAGGCAGATGGTGGCTCCTCCTATAAAGCAGTTTCAGTCTTAGAAACGACGTACCTTTTCAGTCTTAGAAACGACGTACCTTTTCTAGGGTTCTTACCACCCTTTATATAGTTGTTTAGGTCAACTTCCCCTATCCCTCAAGATCATTCCTTAAGTGGAATAGGGTTCACTGGTGAGACATCCTATGACGTGTTGCACAAGCTTAGCACAGCCGGCGGCACAGACTTGCCTCTTTTGGAGTGTAATCTTTCTAACAGCATAGCCTCCAGTACCTACTCATGTACCGCGCTGCGGCGTCATCTGTATTGGGTGCTCTAATTATTCAGTGTCAGGCAAGCAGTTTTTCCCTGAAACCCTAACCCTCACGGACCTTAGCGCCTCTAGGGAACACTTGCTTGTGTCGTACCAATGTACTATACACACCCATGCATGATCCTCTCGTGATTTAGGTCTTTTCTGGTAATGGGTGTTACTCATACTGTTTGTGGGGCCAGCTTACGTGGCCATTATTACTGTTGGACCACTAAGGTCGGAGATTTTTGAATTGTCCCAACATTCGTCTTACCCATAGTCCCTTCAAAGTTATCTCACATTCATCTTCACTAGAGGTTTTTAAGAGGTAGGGAGGTAGACCTAGAGATTGATCACTGCGGTCATACTACTAGCCCCCTTTACTATCATGGTTCTTTTGTTAGGGTAATTTGCACTGATATGGCCAAAACCTAAACATTTAAAGCATTTTGTACTTGAGGTTTGTTTGGGAGTACCATCTTCCAATAGCGTTGGTAGGGGTGTCATCCAGGTTTGCCTCCTTCAACTAGGCAAACTTGCATTAACCTTCCCCTGATAACGCGTATGTGCTTATTCTGTGTGTTTTCAGGGTTTCTTGAGTCACGACCGGTGACTTTCTTAACACCTTCTATGGTGCTTATATGCTGGACTTCCGTGTGACGTTGTGGTGGTTTGAGGTGTCTCAAGGTCTTCTGTATGAATGTCATTTGCCTGCCCCTTTCTTGAACTGGCGAGCTTGCTAACAGTCAGCTTGGCATTCTGTTTCCGAGGGACATGTACTAATTGAACACCGCGAAAGTCTCTTCAGGATCTGGAAATACTGTAGTATGGGCCTCTGTATGACTGTCCTCAAAGTTCCTTGGCTGGTACTTCCTTTAACCTGCCATGTTACCAACAGGGAGTCACTCTTCGCCATCAAACTTTTTGCCCCCATCTCTTTAGCTAGCAACATTCAGTTATCAGGCCTCATACTCACTTGGTATTACTGGCCTTGAAAGCAAACCGCAGGGCTGCTCGATCAGCAACCCATTGGTCCTTCCAAGATGACACCAGCTTCGCTACCACTACAACATTTTTGGCTTTAGACCACGCTAAAATAGACCACGGATATAAAAGTGTTGCCTAAACTACTAAAAACCACGGTTTTAGTAGGTGGCTTAAAATATATAATAAGCCACGGTTTAAAGTGTTGATACTTTAGGCCTGGTTATAAATCGTTATAGTTTAGCCACAGTTATTATGTGTGGTCTTTGAATTAAAAAATCTAAATAAAATCAATTTTTGTGGAAATTTTTCGTTTTCTCAGTGACTAAAGAACAGACCTCTCATCACTATTCACTACGTTCTTGCTTACGACGTCCGCGAACATATTTGCGGTTCTCCCTCAGTTTTCACGTTCTCCTCACTTCTCACTTCTCGCGCGTTCTCCCTCATTCTCACTTCTGACGAGCGTTTCCTCACTTCCGAGACATTCTCACTGCGCGTTCTTCATCACTGACACCTGGACTGGACGTTCTCACTGTCGTTAGTCGGGCTATCCTCACTGAACCCACTGGACATTTCATCATTTCAGGTACACTGTATCTCTCTCGCTTTAGGGTTTCGCTTTTAGGGTTTCGATTTTGGGTTTTGTTTGGTTTGATTGAATTTGTTTTGGTTAGGTTTGATTGAATTTTGTTTTGGTTTCATTAGTTTCATTTATCTTTCACGTTTCGTTAAGTTTAATTTGGGGATAGAGGTTTCTTTTCATAGCTATAATTTGGGGACAAAGGTTTCCTTTTTCGTGAATGTAATTTGGGGACGAAGAGGGTTTTGAGAAAATTTTTATAAAATAATTTATGTCATTGTTAGTAATCTACCTCTATTTTGTTCATAATGGTCACAGAAGTAGATTAGCACGTGGCTGGTTCATTTGACAACATAAAAGTGTAGATACTATAGTTGGTCTAGAATTGTTGAAATGGGAAGGAGGATTTTTCAGGCTATCCATCATATTCAAAATTCCAGCAGCTGGAAATGTTGCAATTTTACCATTTTTGTTGCGAGTATTAGAGAGGCTAGCAGTGGCATGGACAGCTTTGGATAGTTCTTATTTTTAGAGCAACAAAGTGGTTTCGTTTTGTGCTTCTTTAGGGTGAGGTAGCTAGTGAGTTTCTCTATAACAGCTGGTTTATGTTTTTATGCTGGCTTTTATGCAAAACCCTTCATGTGACTCTAGCTACCAATCTGTTGAACGTTTTTTATTTTCCTACTTGCTTGTTAATTGTAAATATTACTATGTACAACATGCATCTTGCTTCCTACTGCTGGTGTCGTTACCTTACGAACACTGCAATAACATTAATATTTGGCTTAATCAACTATATGGGAATTGCAAAAAATCAATTGAGGTTAGTGTTACCCTTTGTGAGAGAGTATTAAGGCACCAAGAAAAGGGACTTCATATAGATGTTTATACGAATAAGAAGAGAAAATCAAAACTATTAGCATAAGACAAGCTTTATATTATATAGATCCTAGTTTGTTCTGGTACACTAATGTATAATATATAAATTTTGACCATGGCCTTGTTTTCTACACATAGTTTGACATGACGTTCACCCTGACACAAATTATGGCTTGCAATCTTATGACTCCCTTCAATGCTCTTATGCTTTCCTAGTCTGTTACACTCCTAGTTTCAAGTTCATGATTTTAAATTGTTAATTTTTAGTGAGTCCATTTATATTTGTTTTATTTGAGTGGATACCTTGAGTAAAGAGAATCAATTGATGAAAAGTGCAACAGCATGTGCAGTAGCAACTGCCATAATCCATTTATATGTTATTTTGTCTTAAAGACATCCTATATTGATATTGAAGAAATGGGTGAAAGCCAAGTCAAATTTAGAGATTTAAATAATATTTCATATCTTACTAACATTAAGATGTTTTAGTCATCTCCATTCTATTTTTTTTTATAACGTAGTTGTTCTATTCATTGTCACATAAACGAAACCTACCTGTAAGGACCGAAACTGTCACTGTTCAACTTCTTTCAGTAACATTATTTATTGGCCAATAGACTAAATATACCATGAACATGATACTTTTTATTATAAAAAGTAAAAGAAAGAAACCACATATAAATGCCACAAGAATATTTTGTTTTATTTTTCTTAAGTAAACTATATTTATTCTATATTCTGAATAGTTTAATCATATATGTTGTTTAGTGCAGTTTTTTTTTGAAAAATCAGCATTGTTAACTCTTGCGATAGATCCTATTGGATGACTCACAAAAATTAAATTCTTTGAGTTTCATATTTATGTGAATTTAGCTCTTTGTTTTGTTTAGGCTCCTTTGAGATTTCTTTCAAATTTTCATGTTGTTATTGTTGAAACAAAAAGGAGCCTAATAGGGAGCAATAAAGTAGAGTGGCTTAAGAATTATGATTGATTTACTATTCATTTTAATGGTCTTTTAGAATCATTTCCAACGTTCACTATATTTATCTGATCTTGTACGTCTGGTTATTTATGGTACATATAGTATATCCAAGTATGTATTGCTTCCTTATACGAAGTGAATAGGTAAAGTGGAGTTTATTAACTATGAAGAGGTTGTTATGTAAACATATTAACTATTTATCATTTTAAATATTCAAGCATATTACTAGTTTGTTTCTTTAATGGTTATAAGTGTGCTGAAATATTTGGATTCATGGACCTAGATCAAGTTCGGTAACTTAACTTGTGATTAACTCATATAAATTGGAAGAGAACAATATTATTTATTTTATTTTATATTTGTGTTGCTATATTATTGTTTGAATTAGATTATTAGTATATATTATGTATTTTTGCAGCTTGAAGACAATGAGGTACGAGAATCTTGAAGAAAAATGCTTATAATATGTATAAAGAACAATATTATTTTTTTAATTAGTTTGTAATTTTACTTTGAAGACTTGTCGTTATATATACTTTAAGAAAAAATTTATTATGTATTGGAATGATAATCTTTGAATAGTAATTTTGTGAGTATTTATGTTTCAATAACGTTATTCTTTTATCCTGAACTTTTGTATGAGTAATTCTTCTAAATTAAGAATATATTGTTTTTGTCAATACTTTAAGCACACTTTAAATTGTGGCTGTTATAAAGATTTTAGGCAACGTTTAAATTGTTTCTTATGAAACGTGGCCTATTACCACGGCCACGCTACCTAGAGCACGGCTAAAACCGTTGCCTAACTTTAGGCCACGTTTAATGCTTAGACCACGGTTTTGGTGTCTAAGTAAATTTGTTGTACCCTGTTGCTAGAGGATCCATCTACGGAGAGGACCACCTGAAACCGCTTCCTCTTGGTGCGTGTTGCCGAGGAGCTTACCAGTCAGCATAAACCTGGCCTTTGATGGCCCTCTGGTTCATACTGACATCGAACTCTGATAGCTCCACGCCTAGACCATCATCTGCACTGGGCTTCTGTAAGACCTTGCGAATGGGAAGGTCTGTCATCACATCACAGTGAAGCTCTGGAAGTAGTGGCGAAGTCTTCGCGCTGAAAACACTCGCCAAAGTTGCCTTCTCTATGGCTTGGTACCTCATATCAGGCCCTTACAAGCTTTGCTCACGAAATATATAAGCCTTTGTACCTGATCCTGCTCATGGACCAGGACCGAACTGATCGCCTGATTTGTGACTGCGAAGTGGGGTGCCTAGTTGTGGCTTGCACAATACGGGTGGGATGGCCAAGTATTCCTTCATATGAGGAGGATTCCTCACACTCCTTGGTTCAGACGAACCTGTTATTCCTTTTGAGGCATGGAATAGGGATGCCCCTTATCTCCCCCTGCTGACACGAATCTGGACAAGCGGCCATCTGCCCTGTCAATTGCTGCACCTCCTTCACTGAGATCGAGCTACACATGGCTATGATTGCGGCGCACTTCTCAAAGTTTGCCTCTATCCCACACTCAGTGGTAGGAACCCTAAGAACTTTTCGGCCTCTACCCGAAACACACACTTTTCGGGGTTCAACTTCAACCTGTACTTAGCTATTGTGGTAAATAGCTCTTCCAATCAACGATGTGCTGATCCTTCACCTGGGAGATGACCACCATGTCGTCCACATACGCCTGGACATTTCGCCCTATCATGGGCGTGAGTACACTGTCCATCAACTATTGGTTAGCTGCCCCTGCATTCTTGAGCCCAAAAGGCATCACTTTGTAACAGTAACAGGGGAGCTCCGTCAATGAACGACGTCTTGCATTCGTCCCTAGGATGCATGCGGATCTGGTTGTACCCCGAGAAAGCATCCAAGAAGCTAAAGAGTCTACACCCTGAGGCGTTGTCTACCAGGGCGTCGATGCTGGCAGCGAGTAGGAGTCCTTCGGACAGGCTTTATTGAGATTGTGAAGTCCACGCAATCCTCCACTTCCTGCTTTCCTTCTTCACAAATACCATGTTCACCAGCCACTTTGGGTATTGGATCTCCCTGATGTGGCCAGCACTCAGCAGCTTCTAGGTCTCTTCTCTGATGACCTGAAGCCTATCAACATTGAACTTTCTCCTTCTCTGGCAGACAGGTCGGACCTTTGGATCCATGGTGAGGTGATGACACAGGAATCGGGGTTGATGCCAACATGTCTGAGGCTGACCATGCGAAAGCATCCATGTGCCATGCTATGACCTCGACAATTTGGTTTTGTGCTTCTTGGCCTAAAGACTTGCCAGCTTGAACTTCTTACCCGCGATCTCCCTCTCCAGCATTTCTCCTGTGGTTCGTGTCGTCTCTCCCGGGAGATTCGAGGCGGGTGACCCTTCTTCCCTTGGAGGTTGGGTGGTGACTGTGCACATCCTCTCTTTGTTTGAGGCTGTTCTCGTAGCACTTTTAGCCTCCTTCTTATCAGACATCAGGGTGATAACGACTCTTCAATGGAAGGCAACTTCATCTTCATATGCCTCGAAGAGGCTACTGCTCAACCCTGTTCAAAGCAGGCCTGCCCAAAAGTATGTTATAGGCTAAGGGGCGTTAACAAGATACCTGATAATGGCAGTGCGGAACGTTGGTGTACTTCTCCCCTTATCTCCCCTGGCGTACTTCTTACGTTGGGAGGCAGTACACCCTCCTCCTGAGAATCCTCCAACGATGGTGTTGATCTCTCCATGGATGGGCACTCGTGCCCCCTCATCTCCTGCTGGGCTGCTGTCGTCAGGCCCCCCTACGCTCTTTTAGGTAATCTTTCAAGAAACCGCTCCTTACCAGTTCATCCAACTAGAACCCCAATGCCAGACAGTTGCGCAGGTGTGGCCAAAGGCTTGGTGGAACTCGCACCAAGCGTTTTTACTGGGCCCTAACTCTTATCGTCTTTGGTGGAGGCTTTAATATGTTGGCCACGTCAGGGATGGCGATCAGCTCCTTAAGGTCCACCCGAAAACTGTGTCTGGTGGGAGTCGTGCGTGCCCTGGTCTGGGCTTCCTTGCTTCGTTCGATAATTGTTGCTCCAGGGCTTTTTCTCCGTCGTGGCCTCATGACCCTCACAGGCTGAGGTCGATCGATTCCCCGACGTCAGATCTCGCAAAAATGTCTTGGGGTGACACCTTATTAGTGAATCGCTGAAGGGTCCTGGTAGTACCCTTTGCTGAAGGCATGCACCGTCATGTCTTCATCCAATGGTAGTACTTGTGCTCCAAATTTGTTTAAGAAATCTTTCAATGACTTTCCCTGGTATTGCCTTACATCAAAGAGATCGTAAGAGACTAAGGGGGAGCCCTGTGGACAATGTTTATTCTCTTATGCATTGAGAATTGATCGAATGATGTAATGTGTCCGTCAGGAAGACTGACGAACCAGTCCACGCGGTGCCTGACAGCGTACTCATGAACAACTTGCAGTGCATGGCGTCAGAACCTCTTAAAAGCATCATCTGGGTGTGGAAAGTTGTGATATGAGCCTCTGGTCCTCTACACCTGTGAAGTGACCTTCGGCCATGAATGTGGTTGGTATCACAGTGTCCATGATCACCTGAGAACGCATGGGGCGAGGCCCTAACTGGCATGGGCGGGCCCGTCATCCACCGTGCGTTCTCCTACATTCTGCAAATCCTGCGCAGTTCCTCGTTAGTTCTACGTAACTCTCATTGCTTGCTTGTGACGCGGCCAGGTTGACCTAGAAACAATTCTGATCAACCTTGGACGCTGTGACCACTTGCTGAAGGGCACGTATGGTCTCCATGAGTTGTGTACCATCCTTGATCCTGCCGGCAACTTGAACGTGGGTGAATCGCTTCGTAACACTTCTGCCCTGTCTTCGCGACCGCGTCTCCTGAAGAATCACCTTCTGAACTCTCTCTCTCAGATGGCTTCAAGATGTGACCTGCAAAATACACAGACGGCGCCTCTAGCGGCCGTTTGCACTCCGACGATCAAGTTAGTTCAACAGAACCACCAGAACTGGAAACTTAGTAAAATGTGTGTGTGAGTAAAACTTGCACTCTGTTTTTCGTCTATCTCCCTCACTCTCACTCTGATTCTGCCTTTTATCTCTCTTTCCCTGCTCCTGGGCATAACAGAATTCTGTTATGCTTTTCTGGCATGTGTCAGAACCTGTCATGCTTTTCAGAGAAAGCGTACCTTCAGAATCAGCAATGGGGAGCGTGAGAGTCTGCGCATGTCTGCGCCTGTCTGTACCTTTAGCGGTACGGAGTGCTCTTTTGTCTGGACCGCACCCCTCTCAGATGGTGACACGTGGAGGCCTGCAACTCACATCTAACCACACGCGTGTCACTTACTGGAAGGGCTCTAGCGCCTCTCCTTGTCCGCCTAAGCTACGCCCTTGCGGAGTAACTTAGGATGCTTCTCTTATCTGGGTAAATTGCACACTCTTAGGAGTGGACGTCGGGTGTGGCTGGTCTAGGCGCACTCACCGAACGTTACTCTCTGTATAGGCGACTTACCCTTCTGGATGACACGCACGTAATGGGTTGAGGGAATCACCAATCACTGGCTGGCTTACTAGTTCCCTCAGGCCACTCTCGTGCATGGTTCCTTGAGGTGTGCTCATGCGAGGCCCATGCGTAACGCTCTCGCTGGGAACCTTAGTCCCAGTTTAACTGCGTGTAACACGAGACCCGATGACAATACACCCGATGACTGATCAGTGTTTATTTGCTACTCGCGCTCTGCCTCCAGGCGCGAGTCTGGGAACTGGTCTGCTGGTGGTCACTTGGCTACTGACCACCGATCACCATTCTGGGTGATCTATCCCCCGACCTCTCTGCCGCCTGATCTGTCGATGGTAACTTGGCCACTGACCACCGATCACCTCTCTTGGCGATCGTCCCCTACCTCTCTGCCACTTAGTCCACGTGTCACCCTGCGAGTGGTCCACGTAGTTCCCTGATGCTGACGTCATCTACTACCGATGACCGATCGGATCACAAGCCCCCCAGTCTCGAGTCGAGAACTCGTTCTCAGCGAAGAGACTAAGTGGTCGTGCCCTCAGTCCACGTGGCAAGTGGGGCCGCCTCACGTGCCACCTCACGTGCTGCTTCTTTAACGTTTGGACTTCCTTTCTTAATCTCGCGACACGTGGCCCCATCAACGGCCAGCGCTGTGCGTCGCTAGCGCTTCTTTCATTCAAATTGGCGCGCCCTTCCACTGTTCCTTCATCTTCTTCATTTGACTCCCAACTCTTTGCGAACCTCTCTTCTGCGCACCCATCTTTCTTCAAATTCTCTGTGATCCTAAACTCTTACGATCATTCAAAGGTATGGTTTTTCTTTTCGCTGGCCCCTTTTTGGCCATCTTTACCGATTGCATTTATCATTCTAGTCATCATGCATCCATCTTCCCTGTTTTCTTCTTCTCAACCCGCGCTAGGGTTTTTCTCATGTTTCCGCTTTGACTTCTGCCTCCCCTTCTTTCTCCTTTACCTGGGCATTTCTTCCTCATTCCCTCTCTCTGTTTTTCACCGAACCATCCATCACTCTCTCCCTTTCTATTTCTGACCCTTCGTTTTCCTCCATTGCAGCTATCTCTCAATGGCTCGCTTGAAGCAGACCGCTCGTGTCATTGCCTCTTCTTCTGGTACACAGCCCTCCGCGAGTGCACCAGCTTCGCCACCGCCTGTTGTCACCTCATTCCATGACAACGCCAAGGTCTATGACTGGGCCCCTTTGGCGTTGCTATCTGAAACGTCCATCTTGCTACCTGAGGACCATCTTAACTCGCTTCTGAGCCACGACCCGGACGAACCCCGTGTTCCATAGACAGGGAAAACGACTTCCACATTCGAGTCCGCATCCCTCCCGAGGGATGCCCATTTGCGCTGACGACAGGGCCACCAATGGGGTGCCCTTCGTTTTGTTTACTCCGCGATCTTCAAAAGGTTGAAGCTGCGACTCCCCTTCACCTTCTTCGAGAAAGAGCTGATGATGGAGTTGAACGTCGCGCCCTACCAACTCCACCCCAATGCCTGGGCCTTCATCCGGGCGTTTCAGATCCTGTGCAACCACTTTGGGCACAACGCCTCGGTGGAGGTGTTCCTTTACTTCTTTGAGGCGAAGAACCAGGGGATAGGTTTTGGGTCAGCCTGAACGGGGTTGCTGGACGGGTGCTTCTGGGCCTGTACCAGCAGTCCTTCAAGACTGGAAGGGCAGATTTTATATGATATCCGCCACCCACAAAGCCCTCATCTGCTCGAGGGGTACCCCTCTACTGGGTTCCTCAGGTTCAATTTAAAAACCCAAGGACCTCGAGACCATGGCCCCTACGAGCGCGAGCTGTGTGGGCTGCTCCTGGGGGCTAAGTATGACTCCGCTCGCCTCATCAAGGATGAGTTTGATGTGGTTTCCCTGAAGAAATATATAGGTAGTTCTTTCTCTGCCGCCCCTTAGGACATTTATACCTCCTCATGCATGCTCTTATACTTTTCACCTTGCTTGCGTCTCTTAGCTGTCTAATTTTCCTCTTTCTTGCCTATGCAGATTCAATGTCAGGGAAAGATAGGAGGTTGGGGGTGTTGGAGCTCGCTAAACGCCGAGCGGCCAAAGGGACTGGCTCTTCCTCTTCCACCACTGAGTCAATCGAAGCCCCTCCGCTCTCGGTCGCGCCAGCCGAAGGCCCCGAGCAAGGGAAGAAAGGAAAAGACTGGTGAAGGCTTCTTCACTGGTACCTGCTGCTGCTGCTGCCTCAGTGGAAGAGGAAAGCTCAGGCTCCCCCCTCATTCACCGCCAGAGGAAGAAAGCAGTGGCTGAGGGGGTCTCGTCTCTCCAGCCTGGAGGGATAGAGGTGGTAGAGGTAGAGGAAGGTTCACCACCTCCCTCTCCCTCTACTCGACCTGCCCAGAGCCCGCATGCCCACCTTCTCCTGGCCAAAAATCGCCCCCAATCTCTCAACCGCCAACTTCCCCCCAGCAGGCCAATCACCTGGTCCATCCGCTCACCCTGCTGGGGGTGTTTCTGCTCAAAACGAGTGTGCCCGCCTCCAATAACAATCTCCACCGCCAATGCTGAACATGGTGGGTCTGTCTCGCGCCCAAGCAACACTGGAGCCAACCATGAGAACTTCAGTAGAGTTATCTCCATGGTGCGACAGCACATCAGCAATGGGGAGCTCGTCGACTGGAGCGGGGAGGAGATAGATGCACACCTTGCCAAGCAGGTGGTGCTCTCGCTGGAGTTCTCCACCCAGCATCGCAAGCAGAAAGCCCTGGAGAAAGGGTGAAGGAACTTGAGCACGACAATGAGTCGCTGCACAGTGACCTTGAAGCCGCTCAGGGGTCTGTCGAGCTGATGCGAGGCATGGTGGAGAAGGCCAGGAGGGAGTACTTGCTGCAGGTCCAGGAGACCATCAAGATGGAGATCTTGATGGGGCAGACTGTTGGTCCTCTGGACTGCAAGGTGGCAGAGCTACAGGCTGAGAATTCTTCTTTGCTCGAACGGAGTCAGATGGTGGAGGAGTTACAGGCTGAGAACGCCTCCCTACGCCAACAGGATTCTCAGCGGGTGGAAATGCTCAAGGCCGCCAAGGAGGCAACTGCTGCTGCCGAAAAGAAGCTTGAGGAGGCAGTGGGCAAGCTGTCTGAGGCTGCCTCCTCCCTTGCTACCCTTACCACGCAGAGGGATGCTGCAGAGGCTTCGAGGCGAAGTCTGGAGGCGGAGAAAGAGGATTGATGCACGTGGGCGCCGATTCCCTCATTGATGGATTCGAGCTGGCGCTCGAGCAAGTCCGCTGCGTCCTCCCAGAACTGGACCTTGCGCAATTCAGCATTCATCACTCGGTGGTAGATGGAAAACTTAGGCCTCCTACTCCCTGAATCTCTTCCTTTTTGTAATTTTGACTTCTTCTGTACAAAGTTTCATTCTGTAACCTTATGTTTCTGCACCATTCAACTCTTTGTAACTGACAATTGTATGAACATCTCTGGTGATATATCTTGGTTTCAATTGCTCAATTTCTCTTTGTATTTTCTTTGGACTCCACTTATCTTTATGTGCGCGACTAACTGTTAGCTAGTTTAGGTTCAGCGCGATCTTGGGCTTTACCTTTCCTTTTGCACACGACTAAGTGTTAACCAGCTTAGGCTTAGCGCGATCTGCTTCTCTTACTCTTTGCGCGCGACTAAGTGTTAACCAGCTTAGGCTTAGCGCGATCTGCTTCTCTTACTCTTTGCGCACGACTAAGTGTTAACCAGCTTAGGCTTAGCGCGATCTGCTTGATCACGACTGGCTATTCCCTCAGCTTGGTGTTTAACAGCCCTCGTGCGCTGCTTTGCACTACTAGCCAATTACCGACAACTCATCAGTGATCGCTCTTTAGTCTTTACTTAGCTTTCTCTGTCGCTCTAGCGCTAAGTGCATAAAGGACTTTGACATCGATCGCTCAAAGTGATGCCTCGTCTTGGGGAAAGAAAGTGTTTCTCGCTAACCCCTTTTCCTTTCCCCAAGGTCATCACCTTTGGCGGGTTGAGTCGCTCATTCCCTGTCTCACTCCTGGGGTGAGAAAGGTTTCTGACTAAGAGTCTTACTGGGCCAATATTGGTGTATGCCAAGTGGGTAAAGACGTTTTGTCAAAACCTTTCCTTTCCCTCCCTTGGTCTTACTAGCACCCCTGGCTTTTCAAACCTTTAACTGCTTGCGCTCACACCTGGGTGAGGAAGACTTAGATCGGTGCCAGTACTTGCGCCTAGGGCAAGTAGGGCCTAACCAATCACCTGCACTTGCACCTGGGGCAAGGAGGATTTTAACTTTAATACTTGAGCACACTTGATATGCTGGAAATTTTTCTTTAATTGGGTGGCCTCGTTAAAAACCCTCTTTAGGGAAAAGAGTGCCCCCTTGTCTGTTCAACTGTTTCCACCACATACAAAGCATGTGTCTTTTAGCGCGAGAACGCCATTACTGCACAACTTTAACTGAAATAAAATTTTAAATGGGTGGCGTTCCACGTTCTGGGGATTGCTCCTCCTTCCAAAGTCTCTAGGCGATAGGCTCCGTTCTCTAATGTCTCCACCACTCTGTACGGGCCTGTCCACTTCGGGGATAACTTATTCTGCATGTCATTCTGATGCGCCTTTCTCATCACCAGATCACCTTCCTGGAAGCGCCTGGGCCTCACTTTAGAGTTGTGCCTCCGCTCTACTCTTCTCTTCACGGCTTCAGCACTGACTCTGGCCTCCTCTCGCACTTCGTCTAGCAGATCTAGATTCACCTTACGCTCTTCATTGGACTCTTCAGCAACGAAGTTCAAAAATCTGGGGGAGCTCTCCTGTATCTCTACAGGAATCATGGCGTCTGTCCCATAGACAAGGCTAAAGGGTGTCTCATGGGTGCTGGACTGTGGGGTGGTGTGGTAAGACCACACAATTCTGGGGACCTCCTCTGCCCAGCCTCCTTTGGCCTTGTCTAGCCTCCGCTTCAGCCCCTGAGCAGCACTCGATTTGCTGACTCCACCTGCCCATTTGTTTGTGGGTGCTCCACTGATGCGAAAACCTGTTGTATCTTTAGCTCTTCACACATCTTCCTCAACTGATGACTGGTGAACTGGGTGCCATTGTCGGAAACCAGCCTCTTGGGTATTCCGAAGCGGCAGACAATGTTCTTCCAGACGAAGTGTTCGACTTTCTGTGCGGTGATGTGTGCAACTGGCTCTGCCTCCACCCACTTAGTGAAATATTCGATGGCCACAATGAGGAACTTCATCTGCCTTGTCGCCAGGGGAAAAGGTCCTAGGATGTCAATCCCCCATGTATGGAATGGCCACGGGCTATGGATGGACCTCAACTCCTCAGGGGGTGCCTTGTGCCAATCTGCATGCAGCTGACATTGTTTGCATCGCTGAGCAAACCTTATGCAATCTTCCTTCAGCTTCGGCCAGTAGTACCCCGCGCGGAGTACTCTACTTGCCAAAGCGCGACCACCTACATGGCTTCCGCACACCCCTCGTGCAGCTCAGACATGAGTCTGGTGCATTGCTCGCCGTGTACATAGATCTGCACAGGGTGAGAAAATCCAAATCTAAATAGGCTTCCATCTATGAGAGTAAACTTACTTGAAGCCCTCTTTATTCTTTTGGCCTCTGCCAGATCGAGCGGGAGTACACCATCTTCTAAGTATAGCCGGTATGGCGTCATCCAGGTGTGGGGTTCCTTCTCCGCGTGGACCTCCATCGACTCACCGATCTTTGAGGGTCGCGATCTCACCCTCGGCGCTCTCAGCGTCTCTTGAGTCAACGACCGATGACCGATCGTTAGACGCTCCATTGACTTGTATACATGAAGCACCTGGTTGTCTGATACAAACGCGCGCGGCACCTTCAGGGTCTCCTGAATGACAGTCCTCTGCTTCCCCCCTTTGCCTGAGCTGGCCAGCTTGGCAAGCAGGTCTGCTCGGGCGTTCTGCTCTCTTGGTACATGCACTAACTCAAACTCGGCGAAAGACGTCTTCAGGAGCTGCACATACTCCAGGTAGGCTGCCATCTGGGGGTCCTTTGCTTGGAACTCCCCGGTAACCTGCCCGGTGACCAGTAACGAATCGCTCTTGGCCAGCAGATTTCTTGCTCCCATTTCCCTTGCTAGCAACATTCCCGTGATCAGGGCCTCGTACTCCGCCTGATTGTTGCTAGCTTTGAAGGCGAAACGGAGGGACTGCTCGATCAGTACTCCGTTTGGCCCTTCCAGGATGACCCTAGCGCCGCTTCCTTGCTGATTAGAGGAGCCATCCACTGATAACACCCATCGGAAATCTAGCCCTTCTGCAGGTGTCGCGATGGATGATAGCTCGACTACGAAGTCCGCGAACACCTGCCCCTTGATCGGTCCTCGGGGCTCGTACTGAATATCAAATTCCGACAATTCTACTGCCCATTTGACCATCCTTCCTGCCACATCAGGTTTCTTCAATACATTCTGGATAGGCAGATCAGTCATCACCACCACTGTGAAGCTGTGGAAATAATGCCTGAGTCTTCTGGCTGAGAATACCACCGCTAGAGCAGCCTTCTCGAGGGCCTGGTACCTGGTTTCAGGGCCTTGCAGCACCTTGCTGACGAAATAAACAGGCCTCTGGGCCTGGTCCTGCTCTTGCACCAGGACTGAACTGACTGCCCTCTCCATAACAGCAAAGTATAGACGGAGAGGGATGCCTACCTGGGGCTTTCGCAAGACTGGTGGGCTTGCCAGATATCCCTTCAACTTAATGAAGGCCTCCTCGCACTCCTGCGTCCAGAGAAATCTGCTGTTGCGCTTGAGACACTGGAAGTATGGGTGACCTTTCTCCCCACCAACAGACATAAACCGGGACAGTGCTGCCAAGCGACCGGTGAGCTGCTGCACCTCCTTCACCGTCGTTGGGCTCCTCATCGCCACGATCGCCGCACACTTCTCCGGGTTAGCTTCGATTCCTCGCTCTGTCAAGAGGAAACCCAAGAACTTCCCAGCCTCTACACCGAATATGCATTTCTCAGGGTTGAGCTTCAGCCTATACTTGGCAATGGTGGTGAATAGCTCTTCCAGATCAGCTGCATGATGCTTCTTCTCTTGGGACGTAACCACCATGTCATCTACATAGGCGTGTACGTTTCTTCCCAGCATGGGCGAGAGCACCCTATCCATGAGCCGCTGGTAGGTAGCCCCCGCATTCTTCAACCCAAATGGCATGACCTTGTAGCAGTAGCAAGACCGTTCCGTCATAAACGCGGTCTTGCATTCGTCCATTGGGTGCATCCTGATCTGATTATACCCTGAGAAAGCGTCCAAGAAGCTGAGTAGCTTTCCCCCGAGGCGCTATCGACTAGAGCATCTATACTGGGTAAGGGGTAAGAATCCTTGGGGCACGCCTTATTGAGGTCAGTGAAGTCCACGCACATTCTCCACTTGCCGCTTGCCTTCCGCACCAGTACCACATTCGCTAACCACTCGGGGTACTGGATTTCTCTGATATGCCCTGCGACAAGGAGCTTCTGCGCTTCGTCGTGGATCACCTTCCTCTTCTTCTCGTTGAATTTCCTTCTTCTCTGTCGCACCGGTCGAACCATGGGGTCCATTGATAGACGATGGCAGAGGAAATCGGGGTCGATTCCTGGCATGTCGGATGATGACCATGCAAAGGCATTCATGTGCTTCTCAATCACACCCATGATCAGCCTTCGCTCTTCTTCAATGAGGGATCCCCCCAACTTGAATTTTCTTCCCCTGATGTCCACCTCGACCCATCCTTCAGCTGGGTGGGGCCTCCTCTCACTGGCAATGACCGCTCTCGCGATCCCTGACTCGCGAGGAGTGATCGTGCCTTCCTCCTCTTCCTCGACTTGGGCCACCTGGGAGCCCCCCACCGCAGCGTTCTCCATCCTCTGAGCGCCTTGTGTCTCCCTGACCGCCAATCGCTCTTTGCGCACGCCTGGTGGTGGTTTTGTGGTGACATGGCATACACTTCTTTTTTGCTTCAAACTGTTCTCATAACAGCGTCTTGCCTCAGCCTGATCCGACTTGATGGTTATCACGGCCCCTTCCATCGACGGCAGCTTCAACTTCATATGCCTTGTCGATGGTATTGCGCCCAGTCTATTGAGCGTTGGCCTCCCCAACAGGACATTGTACGCAGAAGGGGCGTTCACCACCAGGTACTTTATCTTTTCCGTGCGGGCTGCCGTTCCGTCGGTGAACGTTGTCCTCAGCTCGATGTATCCCCGCACTTCTACCTGGTCCACTGCAAAACCGTAGAGACAACCAGTATACGGTCTCAACTGATCAGGGGACAACTGTAGCTTGTTGAACGTTGGCCAGAACATGACATCCGCCGAGCTTCCTTGATCTACGAGTACTCTATGCACTCGTCTTCCTGCTGTGATGAGAGAAATGACCACAGGGTCGTTGTCGTGTGGGACAACGTCTCGTAGGTCAGCCTTCCTGAAGACAATGTCCACCTCAGGGTAATGACTCTCATTCACTGCATCTACCGCCATCACAGATCGAGTGTATCTCCTTCTTTGTGAAGCTGTGCATCCCCCACCAGAGAAGCCTCCAGCGATCGTCTGCACTTCCCCATGCACAGGGACTTCATGCTGTTGCTCTCCAGTTTGGGATCCTGACGCGCGATCACCCTGTGGCTCACGCAGGTAATCTGCTAGAAAACCAGACTTCACCAACTCTGCCAGTTGGTGTCCCAGCGCCAAACAGGAATGAAGTGTATGTCCAAAGGCCTGATGAAACTCACACCATTCATTCTTCTTCCTTCCGAGTACCTTGTCTGTCTTCTCTGGTACTCGTAGTCTTGCTGCTACGGCAGGAAGGGCGATGAGATCCGCCAACCCCACCATGAAGTTGTATCTTGGGGGCGCGTTATTCTCCCTTGCACGCCCCTTACTCTGGTCTTTGCCTGGTGCATAGGGACGAGGTTTTTCCCGCACCTTCTTCCCCTCTTTGGCCTCATGCACCCTCGCTTGCTGTGGTTTTCCTTGCCCTCCACGCGGTCTGGGTGGTGCAGCACTTCCCCTCTTCTCAGAAACTTCTGTTTCTGCCACTATGTGCGCCACCGCACGCCGTCGGATCTCTGCAAAGGTGCTGGGATGGCTCCTGATGAGAGACTCACTGAAAGGGCCAGGCAGCACTCCCTTCTTAAACGCGTGCACAAGCATATCTTCATCTTTGCTGGGTAGTCTAACCACTTGTGCTCCAAAACGGTTGAGGTAGTCTTTCAGCGACTCCCCCTGGTATTGGCGCACGTCGAACAGGTCGTAGGACACCACTGCAGGTGCCTTGTTGACGATGTATTGCTCGATGAAGAGCTTCGAGAACTGAGAGAACGACGTGATATGCCCTTCTGGTAAACTCACGAACCACTCCATGGCGATTCCGCTCAGTGTGCTCATGAACATCTTGCAGTATACAGCGTCTGAGCCCCCAGACAACATCATCTGGGTGTGGAATGCCGTCAGATGCGCCTCCGGGTCTTCTACCCCTTTGAACGACGCTTTTACCCCCACCAGGTTGGGAGGCACCATGGTTCCCATAATCTCAGGGGAGAATGGCATGGGAAATGCCCTTGGAGGTGAAGGCTGCCTAGACACCCTTTCGTCAACGACGTGCTCCCTCTGTGCCTGCAGCGTTCTTCTCAACTCTTCGTTGACACGATTCAGTTCGTCGTTCCTGCTTTGCGACGCAGCCAACTCCGTCTGCATCCTTTCTTGTTCGACTTTCGACGCTGCAGCGTTATCCTGCAGCGTGCACACCATTTCCAGGACCTGCGCCATTGTCACAGCTCCTTCATCAGCGGATGGCGCAGGTGATGGTTGTCTGTTTCTAGGCATCTTCTCTATCAGGGAAACTGATAAAACTCTGGTGAGCTTTAAAACTGTGGTATATATGGGACAACGATTCACTCGTTGCCCCACGGTGGGCGCCAAATGATCCTGCCGGCAACTTGAACGTGGGTGAATCGCTTCGTAACACTTTCTGCCCTGTCTTCGCGACTGCGTCTCCTTATGAATCACCTTCTGAACTCTCTCTCTCAGATGGCTTCAAGATGTGACCTGCAAAATACACAGACGGCGCCTCTAGCGGCCGTTTGCACTCCGATGATCAAGTTAGTTCAACAGAACCACCAGAAACTGGAAACTTAGTAAAATGTGTGTGTGAGTAAAACTTGCACTCTGTTTTTCGTCTATCTCCCTCACTCTCACTCTGATTCTGCCTTTTATCTCTCTTTCCCTGCTCCTGGGCATAACAGAATTCTGTTATGCTTTTCTGGCATGTGTCAGAACCCTGTCATGCTTTTCAGAGAAAGCGTACCTTCAGAATCAGCAATGGGGAGCGTGAGAGTCTGCGAATGTCTGCGCTTGGCTGCGCCTGTCTGTACCTTTAGCGGTACGGAGTGCTCTTTTGTCTGGACCGCACCCCTCTCAGATGGTGACACGTGGAGGCCTGCAACTCACATCTAACCACACGCGTGTCACTTACTGGAAGGGCTCTAGCGCCTCTCCTTGTCCGCCTAAGCTACACCCTTGCGGAGTAACTTAGGATGCTTCTCTTATCTGGGTAAATTGCACACTCTTAGGAGTGGACGTCGGGTGTGGCTGGTCTAGGCGCACTCACCGAACCTTACTCTCTGTATAGGCGACTTACCCTTCTGGATGACACGCACGTAATGGGTTGAGGGAATCACCAATCACTGGCTGGCTTACTAGTTCCCTCAGGCCACTCTCGTGCATGGTTCCTTGAGGTGTGCTCATGCGAGGCCCATGCATAACGCTCTCGCTGGGAACCTTAGTCCCAGTTTAACTGCGTGTAACACGAGACCCGATGACAATACACCCGATGACTGATCAGTGTTTATTTGCTACTCGCGCTCTGCCTCCAGGCGCGAGTCTGGGAACTGGTCTGCTGGTGGTCACTTGGCTACTGACCACCGATCACCATTCTGGGTGATCTATCCTCCGACCTCTCTGCCGCCTGATCTGTCGATGGTAACTTGGCCACTAACCACCGATCACCTCTCTTGGCGATCGTCCCCCTACCTCTCTGCCACTTAGTCCACGTGTCACCCTGCGAGTGGTCCACGTAGTTCTCTGATGCTGACGTCATCTACTACCGATGACCGATCGGATCAGCCAGGTATCAGGTAATTAAAGTCATTTAGTACAGTTTCTGTTTCGAGCGTTTAAGGTACTATAAAGGCTCCCAAGCGTTTCAACGTCTTAAATGCCCTACGTTTTCTAATTAGACACGCTGATTGAGTGCGTTACGTTTGTGATTAAAAGCGCTTTAAGGCGCTTTAAATGCTTGGGTAGTTTAAATAGCGCTGAGAATGTTGGGAATGGGGTTGGAAGTTTTGGCAAATTTTCCAGAATACACTCCAGTTGCTTGCTCGAAGTCGTGAGGCTACGCACAAGGGACTGGAAAAGAGGTTGTTTGCCAGAGCGAGAATATACACACAATACACAGTTCTTTTTACCACCTTCAGAGTGCCATACGCGGTGCTCAGATACGGAGGTGCACAGTTTTGGTGTTTCTTGCTGGCTGACTTGAGCGTCGAAGTGCAAACGGTCGCTAGGGTGCCCTTTTGTCCTCTTTTTGCAGGAATCCACAGGTAACCAGTGGGAAGGAGTCCCTAGCTGACGGTTGAGGTCGCGCACAAAGACGTCACAGGTCAACCGGACGGAACATTAACGTTACATCTTTCGAAAGCGCGCACTGCAATCCACAATTTCATTCACCTCTTGCATTTCTCTCCTGTTCATCTTCCCCAAACTCTCTCCAGATCCTCGTTTTCTCTCTTGCGTGTTCGATCCTTGAATCTCCAGATACTCAAAAAGGTATCCTCTTTCTTCAACACTGACCCTCCCTTTAGCTTTCGTACTGATACAACTGTCTGGGACTGTTTATTTTCCTCGTATCTCTGGTATTCTCTTTCGCATTTTTCTGTTTCTGTTCCCCTTCCCCTTTTCTGAGCTTCTTCTTGCGGGTAGGGATTCTCGTAAGGTTTTTGTTTCTTCCCGCTTTCCTATCCTTTTTTGCTAAAACTTTTTCTCATCTTTATTCTTCAGTCTCTTCGCCAATGGCTCGTACTAAAACAACAGCCAATCCTCCACCCCTCAACGTTAACTATAGAGACCTTTACTCGTGGGCTCCAGTGGAACTGCTCGACGAGTGTTCAAGCTTAGTGTCTACTAAAGCCCAGAGGGACCACGTAGGGGAACCATGTACCTACGACCACCGTGCCTTTGGGAAGAGGCATGATGATGACATTGCAGTGCTCCCTTGCTCTCTAGGAGAGCCTGTTTGTGGGGATGAGCGGGCCAATAACGGGGTCCCTTTCTTTTACTTCTACCAAGTCGTTTTTAAGCGTATCGGGATGCGTCTGCCCTTCTCCTGATTTAAGAGGGAGCTGTTGACGGAGATTAACATCGCCCCAGCCCAACTGCACCCCATTGGCTGGGCCTTCGTCAAGGCCTTTGGCGTTTTGTGCGGCTTCCTGCATTTTTTTGAAGTGAAGAAACAGGGGAAAAGCCTCTGGGTGAGCCTCAGCAATATCCCTGGAAGGGTGCTCCTATCTCTCTTCCAACAATCCTTCAAGGGGTGGAAGGGGAAGTTTTTCAAAGTCTGCTGCTCTGATTACGACCCTTCTGCCCTTGACGGTTTTCCCCTATATTGGGTGGATGATGATGGCAAATTCATGAAGCTCTTCTTGGAATCATGTGAAAAATGGTGCGGAAGCCATGGATGTAAATGTGCAAGATCCTCCTACGAGCTATGGTGATCTTGAAGGTGCATGATATGTATGGAAGTAGGGAGGTTCGGCCAGCCCTATGGTAAGTGAGGAAGATGAAGATTAGAGCCTAGAAACTAGGTAGAAGCAAAGCATGGCACAATGTTGGCAGCATAACTTTACTCTCATTAATCTTCCAATTACAAGTGATAGGCATCTCCTTTTATAGGCTAAGGAGGCTGTAATTCTTAAGCTAAGTGCAAATGAAATGCTAGCTAAATGTAATGTAAATGTGAAGCACATGGGTGCACATGGCACATGGGTGCACTTAGGTGCACATGGTCCTTTATTAGTAAAGGCTTCTAGAAACCTTTAGCTAATCAAGGTTAATGCTTCCTTAATTCTAATGTGCAGAAAATTAAACAATTGTCCACATGGTTATGCTATTTACACCTCATTTAAAGCTAAACTACACTTGATGGGCCTTCACGGAATATGTGCTATTAGGCCTTTTCCCATTCATAGCTTGATCCAAGTCTTCTTGTTCTAGACGCTCTTGGCTTGGTCTTAGACGCTCCTAGATTGATCTTAGATGCTCCTAGCTTGGTCTTAGACGCTCCTAGCTTGATCTTAGACGCTCCTAGCTTGGTCTTAGATGCTTGGCTTGGGTCTAGACGCTCTTGGTTTGGGGTCTAGACGCTCTTGACTTGGCTCTTGCCTTTCATGGAAGGTTGTGCTTGGCCCTCTTCCATCATCCCCTCCCTCTTGAAAAGGATTTGTCCTCAAAATCCAATGCTTTTTCTTCAACTAGGGGGATGAGTGTGGCTGGATGGTGTCCATCATCTCCTCCTTCTTGAGAAGATCTATCCTCAGATCTTCAGGCTTGATCTCGGATAGCAGCCTCTTGTTTTGAGAACTAGGAGTGCCCTCCCGGGTCAAACGTGTACCTACGGAAATCATCAAATAAAGCATAGGTGTGAGTTTGAAAATTAATTTCACTAAGTTGCCATTTTTGTTTTTCTTTTGTGTTTGGCAACTTTTTACAATATTTCTTTTTTGATTGTTGTATGTGTTCTCTAATCATCTTATGCATTTTAAAATTTTCAATTGTGGTTACTTTCTCCTTAGTCACAAATCCTATAGGAGATGGTAACAACTCAAAAGTAGAAATATAAGTAGTTTTGTGAACTACTTTATGGTGTGCATGCTCATCTCTAGAGTTGTGTTTGTCTTTCATGATTACTCTAGGCATAGTAGAAAGAGCTATATTTTCAATTGTATTTTGACCATTCTTTTGAGGATAAAAATTTGAAGAGTACAACTTAATTTCAAGTTTTTCTAAAAGTATCCTCGAATGATGGTTTTCAATTTTTGGAGCTCTATCCAACACTACGCTTGAAGATAAACCATGGAGACTTATCACTTCTCTAAAGAAGAGTTTATCCATATCCATGGAAAAGCCTTTTGTTGTCCTAGGAAGCTCTAAGATAAAATCGAGGTTTATGTCTTCCCAAATATCATTTACAAAAGGTAAAGGAGTATAGAGTTCACGAGACACTACCTTAGGCGTATTTGTAAAACAAGAAATGTATCTAAGGTAATGTCTTTGAACTTCTTTCCTCATAGGCGACAAAAGTTTTCCCTTTAAAAGCTCTAGAGTTTTATCAACTCTATTTTGTCCCATGAGTTCTCCTTCTTGTAGACTTTTTCTCTTATGTGCAAAAAGAGTCTCGTTGGTACAACCATTGTTTATGAAAATTTGTACATTTTGCAATGGTTGTCTCAATAAGACATGGCAAGTTGTTCTAGGCATTACTTCATACAAAAATTGGTAGGTGCTTATAGATAACTTGTCATTCTTTTGGGGATATCTCAACACATTTGAGAAATAGTCTTGATCTATGCAAGCTTCTTTTAAAGACTCTTCTTTTGTGCTCATGCTTGCAAGTGTTCCTTTACAATAGGTAAGGCTAGGTTGTTCAACAAGAAGCATGTTTGCAAGGTTATTTTCAATGTGCTTGACTTGTTGAATGACTTTGTGGGAAGGAACACTCTTCTCCCACGCCTTTTGTTTCCCAAAAGTTTTCTCTTTTTCTATTTTCTCTTCATCCCTTTTATGTTTCATTTGTATTTGGTCTTTTACCACTTGGGAATGTGGTAAAGGGCTAAGTACAAACTTTTTGTGCTTGTGGATGAAAGAAATCTCGTTAGTTAGACCATTATGCAAGGTTTTCTTATCAAATTGCCATGGTCTACCTAATAAGATGTGGCAAGCTTCCATAGGTACTACATCACATAAAACATTGTCTTTGTAGTTACCTATAGAAAACTTGATTTCCACTTGTTTGTCTACACGTAGTTCTCCATCCTCATTGATCCATTGTGAATTGTAAGGTTTTGGATGAGGAACTACTTGTAGATTTAGTTTCTCAATCAATCTAGTGCTACAACAATTGCAACATGATCCACCATCCACAATAAGAGAGCATATATTTTCTAAAACATTGCATCTAGTATGAAAAATGTTCTCTCGTTGTGTCTCGATGGATGCACTAGGTTGATTGTGGAGGATTCTTTGAATCATCAATAAGTCCCCCTCCAAAGGATTTATCCTCTCTCCTTCCCCCTTTTCTTGTGTACTAGGTTCATCCTCACCACTTGTGTACTCATCTTTTCCCTTTAAGAACAAAACCCTTTGGTTTGGACATTGCGCTTGCACATGCCCTCTTCCAAAACATTTAAAACACTTGGTGTCCCTAGCACGGATGGATGGGGTGGAGGCATCTTTCACTAAGGGTTTGGTAGTTTCTTTGGTTTCGTCTCTAGGTGTACTACCCTCCCTTTTAAAGTCTTTCTTGGGATAAGAGTTGGAGTAAGAACCCACCCTTTGACTTGAAGTTTTACGCAAATTTTGTTGTTCAACTTTAATGCAAAGTTGAACCAAGTCATTCAAGTCTTGGTAGGGTAGAAGTTCTACTCTATCCCTTATCTCAAGGTTGAGCCCATTTAGAAACCTAGATATGGTGGTGGTTTCTTCCTCTCTAATGGATGCTCTCATCATGTAGAGCTCCATTTTCTGCCTATACTCTTCCGCACTCATGTTCTTTTGTTGGAGTCTTTGGAGCTTGTCCAGCAACTCCCTATGGTAGTAGGAAGGTATGTGGCAACGTCTTAGGGCTCCCCTAAGGTCATTCCAATATTCTATGGGAGGCTCCCTATGAAGACGTCGGTCTCTCTCTAGAGAGGTCCACCAATACATGGCATTGCTTTGGAAACTAAGGGTTGCTAAGGGTACCTTTCTCTCTTCACTCACCCTATGGCAAGCAAAGAGTTGCTCTACTTTCATCTCCCAATCTAGGTAGGCCTCTACATCTTCCTTACCATAGAAATGGGGTAGGTCTACCCTTACTTCCCTTGGGCTCTCCTCCTCTCGTCTTCTAGTTCTCCTAGGGGGTGGTTGGTAGTAATCATGGATTCTAAGGCTTCCCTCCCCTAGAGACTTGTACCGTCCGGGTGGTCGGGTGTGATGACGTGGCATCCTGCTACAGTATAGGCGTGTTGGCAAGACGCCAGGTTGGCAAAAGGGAAGGAAGTCGGGAGGCTAGTGTAGTCGCCAGTTGTTATATTGGCGTGTTCCGATTTCCAGCTTACCAGAATCGGCGATCACCAGGTTAAAGATGAAGTCGCCAGATGTAGATTCAGGCGACCTAGTCATTGGAGATCGCCAGAGCAAGCACATCGCCGAAGATGAAGGAGAAGCATATTATGAAGGCGGCCGGCGAGACCACAGGGAAGGTGTATGAAGGCCCCTAACTCGCCAGTTCCAGTAGAGATCGCACTCCCAAGTTAGCTATGCACTGGGCAGTACCATGCATAAGTAACTTAGCCAAAATAAGAGTAGAAGCAGCGCCAAGTCAAGGAGGCTCCAGATGATGGCACGTGTACGACTGGATGCGAGCCACGTGTCCAGATCTGTAACTGCCAGGAGAGAGAAAACAACCAGGTATATAAGAGTTCTCAACCAACTTTCTGAGGTACGCACGTTCAGATTATGCTCTTTACGCTTGCGAGTTAGAGCTGACTGTGAGAGAGGATTTGCACGGTTCTTGTTCTCTTAGTATTTGGTGATACTGTCACTGACTTGGGCGTTGGAGTGCGATCGGCCGCAGCGGCGCCGCTCTGTTTCTTTGCAGGTTCTTGAGGTGGATCTCGAAGAGGAACGGAGGTTCGAAGCGGTGCACACGTCGATCCTTTGACGAGGCAGTTTCCAGCGTTCTGGTCAACAGGCAGGATCATCAGGCGCCCACCGTGGGGCCGTGTAAAACTTGCTCCCATCCACAGCGTGAGTTTTTGGAGGTTTTCGATGTTTTTTGCGTGGTTGTGTGCTGGTGCAACCATCGTTCGCTGTTTGCTTGAGTTTCGTTCGGTGAATTCACGTTTTACACTGTTCGTTTGGCTTTTCGATTGGTTGAGTGAGGTTTCCTGCTGTTTACGCGTAATCTGTTTGGTGGAAGTTCGAGTTCTTTCGCTCGTTTGGTTGTCCGCGGGGAAGCGTTGGTTTCTGGTGAAGTTGTGGTTTTCTTTGAAGGCTTACGGTGTTCTTGAGTTTTCTTGCGCAGTTTCGCGCTGTTTTCTCCGATTGGTCGCTGATTCGATCGTGGTTGAAGTGTCGTTCGCTGCATTCCGAGATTCGCTGAGTTCATGAGAAAAATGAGAAGCAATCGTTCAAGTCCAGTTGCGCCTGTTGCTGACGAAGGCGCCGCCGCCATGACCATGGCGCAGATGGCAGAGATGATGCGTTCGTTGCAGGCAACTGTGGAAGCCTCACGCGTAGAGCAGGCGAGAATGCATGAGGACCTGGTCGCCTCTCGCGCCAGGAACGAGGAGCTCAGCAAGGTGACTGAGGAGCTGCGTCAAGCTCTTCAGGAGCAGCATGGGCGTTCTTCTGCTGAAGAGGTGGCGCCGTCGACGCCACCTCGTGTTTTCCCAATGCCTTTTGTTCAGGCGATTACTGACACGCCTATTCCCACGAGCGTGGTTCCAGTCAAGGCTGTCTTTACCGGCGTGGAGGATCCAGAGGCTCATCTGACCACGTTCCATACGCAGATGATGCTGTCGGGAGGGTCAGACGCCGTCTACTGCAAGATGTTCGTGAGTACGCTCCAGGGAACGGCGATGGAGTGGTTTGTGAGCCTTCCTAACGGCCACATAACCAATTTTCAACAGTTCTCGAAGATCTTTGTTGAGCAGTACATCGTGAATAAGGCACCGCCCAGGGTGTCTTATGATCTGTTTGATATAAGGCAGTACCAGGGAGAGTCCCTCAGAGACTACCTGAATCGTTTTGGGGCGCAGATGGTCAGATCGCCGGCCAAGGATGAAGAAATGTTGGTCTATGCCTTCAAGAAGGGCGTGCAGCCAGGACCATTTTGCGAGGCCTTGATCAGGGCTCACCCCGCGACGTTTGCTGAAGTCAGGCGACTTGCGGTGGCTCACATCGCCGACGAGAATGAAGTCGCCGAGAAGAGAGGAAGCGTGGCTCTCGCCAGGCCACGCGCCCAGACCAGAATCCAGCCGCAAAGGGTGCTGGAAACAGCAGCGGCGGCCAGGAAGGACCAGAGGACTCGCCATCCTTACGATAGGAGGAACAAGGGAAGGAGCCAAGCACGCCAGCAACCAGCACGCCGGGAATACAATCGCCCGCCTAAGCACAAGTTTGTCATGGGACTGGCGGATCTGATCGCCATTCCTAACATATCTGCTAGGCTGAAAGCGCCTGAGAAGGTGGGCGACAAGGTGCTGGGGTCAAAGCCAGATGCCTGGTGCGAGTTTCACCAAGGCTCTGGCCACACTTTGGACTCGTGTTTGTCTTTGGGATATCAGCTCGACGATCTAGTTAAGAGCGGGTTCCTAAATGACTATCTACTGGACAGGAGGACGGGGGGAGCGTCGAGTTCCCAGCCAGCAGGTGGAGAAGCCCAGCAACACGAGATGCCTATCCACGGGGAGATCCACACCATTGCAGGGGGCTTCTCAGGTGGTGGATGCACCGCATCGCAGAGGAAGAAGTACGCGCGATCGGTGATGACAGTGGATATGTTTGAAGATCACTCGCCGGAAGTGGACATTACGTTCACCAAGCAGGATCTTCGGGACGTTGTGCCTCATGACAACGATCCCATAGTCATTTCGTTGGTTACAGCGGGAAGGAAGGTCCACAGAGTTCTGGTGGACCAAGGGAGCTCGGCAGACGTGATGTTCTGGCCGACTTTCACGCAGCTGGAGTTGCCCCTTGACCAGCTAAGGCCCTATGGAGGGTGTCTATATGGGTTCGCTGGCGACCAGGTGGAGGTCAGGGGGTACATTGAGCTGAGAACCACGTTTACAGATGAGGCTGGGTCGAGGACGGAGAAAATCAAGTACCTCATTGTGAACGCTCCTTCAGCATACAACATCCTGCTGGGAAGGCCCACGCTTAACAGGATAGGCGCAATCCCGTCGACTCGGCACATGAAGGTAAAGTTGCCGTCTATGGAGGGGGTGGTGATCACGATCAAGTCTGATCAGAAAGAAGCGAAAAAGTGCTATGAGAATAGCCTGAAAAATAAGAGATCGGTGAGTTATGTAACAACCACCCCACCTCCCGGTGTGAAGCCCAGATCGACGGTAACAGAGGAGGCCGCCGGAAGAGATGTGGAGATGGTGGACGCTGAGCTGGGGGAGAAGAATGCTGGTCTGAAGGAGGAAGAGGAGCGGAATCGCCCTGAGGAAGCGAGGGAGCAGGGAATCGCCAGGGCGATGATCGCCAGAGAATCCAGGCCAAAACCTGTCGAGCAGTGGCTCGAAAAGGAGATCGGGGGAAAGATCTTCAAGCTGGAAAGATCTCTGGAGGTCGAGCTCCAGGACCAGATCGCCAAGGTGATTGAGCGGCATCTGGACGCGTTTGCATGGTCCGCTTCGGACATGCCCGGGATTGATCCCGACTTCTTGTGCCATCATCTGGCGATGGACAACTTGGTGAAACCAGTACGACAAAGGAGAAGAAAGTTCAACGAGGAGAGGTAGCAGGCGATCAAGGACGAAACACAGAAACTCCTCGCTGCAGGCCACATCAGGGAAGTCCAGTACCCTGAATGGCTGGCAAATGTCGTGCTGGTAAAGAAGAGTAACGGGAAATGGCGCATGTGCGTCGATTTCACCGACCTGAACAAAGCTTGCCCAAAGGATTCGTATCCTTTACCAAGCATTGATGCCCTGGTCGATAGTGCTGCAGGGTGCAAGTTGCTGAGTTTCCTGGATGCCTTCTCGGGATACAATCAGATCAAGATGCATCCCATGGGTGAAGAGAAGACAGCCTTCATGACGGAGAGATCGTGCTACTGCTATAAGGTGATGCCGTTTGGGCTGAAGAACGCGGGGGCCACGTACCAGAGGCTGATGGATCGAGTACTTGCACCGATGCTGGGAAGGAACGTGCAAGCTTACGTCGATGACATGGTCGTGACCTCGCCGGAAAAAAGCAAGCACGTTGCAGACTTGGAAGAATTGTTCACGACGATCGCCAAGTTCAAGTTAAAGCTCAATCCGGAGAAATGCATTTTCGGCGTGGAGGCTGGAAAGTTTTTGGGTTTCCTCTTGACTGAAAGGGGAATAGAAGCCAATCCAGACAAGTGTGCCGCCATCTTGGCGATGAGGAGCCCAGCTACGGTGAAAGAAGTCCAGCAGCTAACAGGTCGGATGGCAGCCCTATCTCGCTTCGTATCAGCTAGCGGAGAAAAGGGGCATCCCTATTTTCAGTGTCTGCGGCGCAATAATAAGTTCGTTTGGACGAAAGAGTGCGAGGAAGCTTTCGTCAAACTGAAGGAGTATCTGGCGAGCCCGCCGGTTCTGTGCAAACCGCTGGTGGGAACCCCTCTCAGGTTGTATTTTGCTGTAACTGAGAGGGCGGTGAGTGCGGTGCTCGCCCAGGATCAAGATCAGGCTCAGAAGCCTATTTATTTTGTGAGCAAGGTGTTGCAGGGCCCAGAAACGAGATATCAGGCCCTGGAGAAGGCTGCCCTGGCTGTGGTATTTTCGGCGAGGAGGTTGCGCCACTACTTCCATAGCTTCACAATACTGGTGATGACTGACCTGCCCATCCAGAAGGTCTTAAAGAAACCTGACGTTGCGGGAAGGATGGTGAAGTGGGTCGTAGAGTTGTCAGAGTTTGATATCAAATATGAGCCCCGAGGCCCGATTAAGGGGCAAATCTTTGCAGATTTCGTGGTCGAGCTCTCATCTGAGGCAACGCGAGTTGAAGGGGACGATTTCCGTTGGGTACTTTCAGTGGATGGATCGTCGAACCAGCAGGGCAGCGATGCTGGAGTCATATTGGAGGGACCCAACGGCGTGCTGATCGAACAATCGTTGAGATTTGCCTTCAAAGCCAGTAACAATCAAGCAGAGTATGAGGCGCTGATCGCCGGAATTTTGCTGGCCAAGGAGATGGGAGCTAGGGTGCTGATGGCTAAGAGTGACTCGCTGCTGGTCACGGGGCAAGTAACAGGCGAGTTCCAGGCTAAAGATCCACAAATGGCGGCTTACTTGGCGTATGTGCAAGAATTGAAGAGTTCCTTTGCCTCCTTTGAAGTAGTACATGTGCCCAGAGAGCAGAATGCCCGAGCTGACTTGCTTGCTAAGCTCGCCAGCTCAGGCAAGGGGGGTAGGCAGAGGACGGTGATTCAAGAAACTCTGAAGACGCCAAGGGCATTTGTAGCAGATCACCTGGTCCTTCAGATAAGCAAGTCGACGGAGAAAGCAGCGAGAAGCCATAAGTCCTTGACACAAGAAACTCTGAGATCGCCGAGAATTAGAGCATGTCGAGGAGAGAAGGTGAATGTGATGCAGGTCTGCGCCACCCATGAGCCAGACACTTGGATAACACAGTACAAGCGGTGCCTGGCAGATGGCCTCCTCCCACTGGATCCGACAGAAGCTAGGAAGGTAAAGAAAAATTCCAGCAAGTACACATTGATTGATGGCGATCTGTACAGGTTTGGGTTCACTCACCCACTCCTGGAATGCGTACACGGCGAGAAGTGCACGAGGATCATGGCAGAGCTCCACGAGGGTATATGCAGAAGCCACGTTGGGGGTCGAGCTCTGGCCGCGAGGACCCTCCGTGCAGGCTACTACTGGCCATCAATGAGAGAAGATTGCAAGAAATATGCCCAGTGTTGCAAACAATGCCAACAGCACGCCGATTGGCACAAGGCACCTCCCGAGGAGTTGAAGTCGATCTATAGCCCTTGGCCGTTTCATACTTGGGGAATCGACATCCTGGGACCTTTCCCGCTGGCGATCAGGCAGATGAAGTACTTGGTGGTGGCGATTGAGTATTTCACCAAGTGGATTGAAGCAGAACCAGTGGCCCAGATCACCGCACACAAGATCGAAGGTTTCGTGTGGAAGAACATCGTGTGCCGGTTTGGAGTGCCTTAATGGGACGCAGTTTGCAAGCCACCTGTTGAAGAAGCTTTGTGAAGGGGTGGGAATTCAACAAGTGTTTGCATCCGTCGAGCACCCTCAGACAAATGGCCAGGTGGAGTCAGCTAATCGGGTGTTGTTGAGAGGGTTGAAGAGAAGGCTTGAGAAAGCCAAGGGAAGTTGGGCTGAGGAGGTGCCCCGTATAGTCTGGGCGTACCACACCACCGAGCAGTCAGGAACCCATGAGACCCCGTTCAGCTTGGTCTATGGGTGTGATGCCATGATTCCAGTGGAGATCCAAGAGAGCTTGCCGAGATTCCAGAACTTCGTAGAGGAAGACTCGAATGAAGAGAGAAGGCTGAACCTGGATCTACTGGATGAGGTCAGAGAAGAGGCGAGGTTGAAGGCTGAAGCCGTGAAGAGAAGGATTGAGCGAAGATACAACTCGAAGGTGATGCCAAGGCAGTTTAGAGAAGGCGACTTGGTGATGAGGAAGGCCCACCAGTACGAGATGGAGAATAAACTGTCACCCAAGTGGACTGGCCCGTTCAGAATAACCGAGGCGCTCGGGAACGGCGCCTACCGCTTAGAGACGCTGGAAGGAGGGGCGATTCCTCGCACCTGGAACGCCACACACCTGAAGTTGTACTATAGTTAAGAGCTTTGTAAGTAAAGACAAACACAAAGTCATATTACAATGTCTCTGATGAAACAGTTTGAAGGGGGCACTCTTTTTTCCCTAAGGAGGGTTTTTAACGAGGCCACCCAATAAAAGAAGAGTTTTCGAAGTATAAGGCGTTTTCAGATTGCATGTGTGCTATTTTCCAAAAGTTTTGAAGAAAGACCTTGTCACTTATATGTGATTTAAGGCAAGTAAAGATATATCGCGTGTGTTCTAAAAGGTTTTTAAGTCCTCATCGTTTTTCGACGATTGGAGGCATCAGTTAAAGTTTTTAAGTCCTCATCGTTTTTCGGCGATTGGAGGCATCAGTTAAAGTTTTAAAGTCCTCATCGTCTTTCGGCGATCGGAGGCACCAGTTAAAGTTTTTAAGTCCTCATCGTTTTTCGGCGATTGGAGGCATCAGTTAAAGTTTTTAAGTCCTCATCGTTTTTCGACGATTGGAGGCATCAGTTAAAGTTTTTAAGTCCTCATCGTCTTTCGGCGATTGGAGGCACCAGTTAAAGTTTTAAAGTCCTCATCGTCTTTCGGCGATCGGAGGCACCAGTTAAAAGACCTCAACGCCCTCGCGCGTCCTGAGGCAAGTTAAAGACCTCCTCGTCGTCGAGCGAGTGCAGGCGAGAAAGAGAAAAAGTCCTCCGTGTTTTTGGGGGCGAGAAGATGTAACCCCTGGGGCAATGTAGAGGCACCAGTAAAAAGTCCTCCGTGTTTCTGGGGGCGAGAAGATGTAACCCCTGGGGCAATGTCAGGCAAGTTAAAGACCTTCTCGCCGATGAGCGAGTTCAGGCAAGTTAAAGACCTTCTCGCCGATGAGCGAGTTCAGGCGAGTTAAAGACCTTCTCGCCGATGAGCGAGTTCAGGCGAGTTAAAGACCTTCTCGCCGATGAGCGAGTTCAGGCGAGTACAAAGACCTTCTCGCCTACATGCGAGCTTAGGCAAGATAAAATCCTTTTCGTCTCGAACGAGTTCAGGTATGGTGCAGGGGGTGGAAGAAGTTTGGAAGGTGGCTAAGGTAGGTTCGAAGAGAATGCCTAGTCACCCGATCTTTCGTCCTGAAGTTCAGGGAGGTAAAGAAGGATCCCAAAAGGCGTTTCTACCCCAGATAAAGAAACAATGGCCAAAGCGGGAGGCTGGAAAGAAGCTGATATCACCCAGAGTCTTTGGCGATCAGGAAGAGTTCAAACAGCGGCGAGAAGGTTGAAAGACCTGTTTGATAAGGCAGGTCGAGTGGAGCGGTGTTTAAGCCAGTGACTGAGTTACAGTTCGTTGCTTGAGGGATATTCTTACGATAAGGTTAGTTGCCTTAAGAGTACAAGTTGGTTAAAGTGATTATTGCTCAAGTTTGAAGTGGTTCGAAGCAGTTAAGTCAAAAGTCGTGTTTGCAAAATCATTAAGTTAAATCCGACAAAGTTAAACATGCAAAGAAGGTTAAAGCGCTTAAAGAAGTCAGGAGAGGGAATACCCAAACTTTGTCATTAAGATAAGTATCTGTTAAAGGCACATATACACGAGTTTATTACAGAATAATACAAGGGAAATCACAAAAGTAGCAGATGAAGAAGAGTTGATTAGCCTTCAGCAGGAACGACTTTTCCATCTACTACTTCATTGTTCAGCGACACCATGCTGAGATCCAGGTCGGGGAATAGGCAAGCAAATTGTTCCCGCGCAGCCTCGAATCCAGCAGCCAGAATCTGAGCAGAGTTTAGCTTGAGTTCTTCAATTTGCCCCTGAAGTTCCTCAATCCGCTTCTTGAGGTCTTCAGTTTGCTCTTTCAGCTCTTTATTTTGTTGCTCCAGCTCTTCAACCTGTTTTTTAAGTTGTTCGTTGGTCTCTTGAGCCTGGAGAAGGTCTTCAGTAACCTTCTTGGATTCCGCTTGTGCTTGGGCCAACTCAGCAGCCACCTTTCCCTTCTCTTTGTTGACCTCGACGAGATCAGCCATGGCGTCGTCCCTCGCCTTTTCCACTTGCCCAAGGAATTTCTCTCGGTCGATCGACCTCTGCTCCAATTTTTGCACCTTAGCGGCGTCAGCTTTCATGAGAGCCTCCAGGTCGACCACCTTGACGCGAAGAGGCACGATCTTGCTCTCCAGCTCGACCTTCTCTTGGGCAAGTTGATGCACTTTGTGGCGAAGGTCAGTGGCCTCCTTGTGCGCCAGCCTGAGCTCGGTGTTCATTGCATCCTCCACTCGGGAGTGTTCGATTTCTGCGAGCGTCAGGCTGAAAGACAACTTCTCCACCTCGACCCTCATGGTGCTGGTTTCGGTTTTGAGGTTGAAGAGGTCGTCTTGGAGCCTCCTGGTTTAGCCCTCCACAGCCCTGGTTATGATCGCCGGGATATCCTCTGCTATGGTTTTCAGCTTGGCAGTTAGAGGCTCCCACATCCTTGTGACCTCAAGGGGAAGGTTTGCTGCTTGGAGAGGAACCGGGTGGGCCTGTTGTGGGTTCTCGTCGCCACCTTCCTTAGCAGGTTCTTCAGTAGTTGCTTCTTGGCGTGGCGACGGAATCGGGGATTCGGTGATTAGAATCGGAGAGGTATGAGCAACCTCATCCCCGATTGGAGAATCTTCTGCAGCTGAGGCGTTTGAAGGGGGACCCCCTCCAGCTGACACATATGGCGTAGAGGCGCTTGGGGGGTCCTCCAGGAAGTTTGGTTCTTGGGCCTCAGCTGCTGGTGGCGCAGTGGCCAGTGGGACCGCTTGGACTGGGGAGGCAGGAGCCTGTGGGGGTGGCGATGATGGAGGAGGAGCAGGCGTCGATGGAGGTGTTGAGGTTGGAAGAGGGGGTGGAGCAGGCGGTGAGGAAGGTGCCACCCTCTTCCTCTTTGAGACCAAACCGTCCTCGATGGCCTCGTCATCTTCTTCCTCTTCCTCAGGGATCACCTGAGGAGCTTTCCTTTTAGGTCTCTTGAGGACCATTTTCTTGCGTTGGGCAGGTTCCTTGGGTGGTGATCGCCCTTGGACGATGGCTGTCTCCACCACCGAGTTGGGCACCGTTTGGGAACCTGTCGCCAACCCGTGGTTTCGGGCGAGCGCCTTCAGTTCGGCGAGCATGCTTTTGCCCAACATGTTGTCTGCATGGAACGAAAGTGCATGGGTTAACTCAAAGAAAAAAAATAAGTGCATAAGGTAATAAACAGCAAAGCAGATGATATGTGCAGGAAAGGTAAAACCAAAGTCTTGCGCATAACGCACAAGACGCCCAGAAACAGCTAAACAGAAGCAATATCAAAGCAATAGTTTAATGTCCTAACCTATTCGAATTTCTAGCTGATCTTCATAGAATTCGAAGCATATCAAGGTGGTGGTAAGGAAAGTTATATTGGCGTCCGCCACCCTTTTCCAGAAGAGACAGAGGTCTCTGTCCAATGTTCCCATGCTGTCAGGACTTCTGGGCCTCCTGAAGCAGCTCTTGGACTCTTTCTTCCCCTTGTCCACCCAGTACAAGGGGAAGCCATCGAGAAGGGAGGCGTCCCTGTCGTTCACACGCACTTGGACGAACTTCCCCTTCCAGTCCTTGTAAGATTGCTGGAAGATAGCAAAGATGGACCTCCCAGCAATCGCGCTCAAGCTGACCCACAGGCGGTCTCCTGGGTGCTTGGCTTCGAAGAGGAATAAGAACACGTCCACCGATGCGGGCAACCCCAGGTGGTCGCACATCACTTGAAAAGCTCAAACAAACGCCCAGCTGTTGGGGTGAAGCTGGGCGGCGGCAATGTTGAGCTCGGTTAGGAGTTCCCTCTCGAATCGGGTGAAAGGGAACCTGAGCTTCACCTTCTTGAATAAAGTCGTGTAGACAAAGCAGAAGGGCCCGTCGGCGCTCACTTTGTCATCGGCACACACAGGCAGATCGGCGGGGCAAGGCAGCACCATCATCTTCTCGTCGTGCTCCTTGTGAAATGATTGATGAATTTCATCCCCCTTAGTTAGCCGCAAAACTGCTCCCGCAGTATTCACAGAGGATGTCTCCCTCAGAAGGGTCGAGTTGGCCCAGGGATACAAAGTTTTGAAGTCTGGCAGGGGAACGGGGGCTCCTCCGGCGATAGGTGGAGTCGCTTTGGCCAGGACAGGACGGGAAGACGCAGGCCTCTCAGCCTGGGAAGGTGAAGCGCCCCGAACTTGTGGTGGATCGTGTGCTTGTGAAGGAAGGTTTCGTGCTGAAGGAGGAGGGTTCGGGGTAATCTTTGTGCGAGTCATGGTAGCAGCTGCAAAGGAAGAAGAAAGGAAAAATGATCAGGGGGTTACAGAGGCTGACTCGATCATAGAAGGAAGGTGAAAAACGAACGAATGAAGGTTCGTTGCGACGATTGACGAAGCCCTAAGTTACGCAGAAGGATAAATGGAAAAACAACCCACAGCGTATGCACCAGGCAGTTACAGGATGATGCGAATCGGTTAAAATGCAAGGAAAACCAGCAGAAGAAGGAAAGTAGGTACCTTTTGATGATCAGGAAGACGATGAAGGTTGATGGTGATTCAGAATGCTGGAGAGCGCTAAGAGTTTTTCGCAGAAGGAAGTTAGAGCGTTCGTGAATGCGAGGGAAAGTGATGGAACAGTGTTGGGTGTAAATGGGTTTAAGGGTTTTTTCGAAATGGGTTTAGGAAGCGCAAACGGCAAATGAAGAGAGCCGTTGATGAAGCCACGTGTCGAGCGATGAGTGAGGGGTTTGGTGGAGCGTCAGAGCAGCAGAAGGTACAACCGCTTGGAATTCTGCGTCAGTGCCACGTAGATCGGTGTTGACGTAGGCTCTTTCAGTCTTTTCGCTAGACAAGTCTTCGCTTAAGACTGGGGGGCTTGTGTACCGCCCGGGTGGTCGGGTGTGATGACGTGGCATCCTGCTACAGTATAGGCGTGTTGGCAAGACGCCAGGTTGGCAAAAGGGAAGGAAGTCGGGAGGCTCGTGTAGTCGCCAGTTGTTATATTGGCGTGTTCCGATTTCCAGCTTACCAGAATCGGCGATCACCAGGTTAAAGATGAAGTCGCCAGATGTAGATTCAGGCGACCTAGTCATTGGAGATCACCAGAGCAAGCACATCGCCGAAGATGAAGGAGAAGCAGATTATGAAGGCGGCCGGCGAGACCACAGGGAAGGTGTATGAAGGCCCCTAACTCACCAGTTCCAGTAGAGATCGCACTCCCAAGTTAGCTATGCACTGGGCAGTACCATGCATAAGTAACTTAGCCAAAATAAGAGTAGAAGCAGCGCCAAGTCAAGGAGGCTCCAGATGATGGCACGTGTACGACTGGATGCGAGCCACGTGTCCAGATCTGTAACTGCCAGGAGAGAAAAAACAACTAGGTATATAAGAGTTCTCAACCAACTTTCTGAGGTACGCACGTTCAGATTATGCTCTTTACGCTTGCGAGTTAGAGCTGACTGTGAGAGAGGATTTGCACGGTTCTTGTTCTCTTAGTATTTGGTGATACTGTCACTGACTTGGGCGTTGGAGTGCGATCGGCCGCAGCGGCGCCGCTCTGTTTCTTTGCAGGTTCTTGAGGTGGATCTCGAAGAGGAACGGAGGTTCGAAGCGGTGCACACATCGATCCTTTGACGAGGCAGTTTCCAGCGTTCTGGTCAACAGGCAGGATCAAGACTCATTACTTTTATATGCATGAGTAGGAGTTTTTTTTTTATTTTTGTGATTTCTCTTCTTGTGCTTTAGTCAACTCATTGATTTTAGCCTCATTCTCCAATTGTCTAAATGAAATCAATTGCACAGCTTGTGAAACTTCTTTCAAAAGAGTTTTCATAGATTTTATTTCACTTTTAATAGACTTTGGAGAGTGAGAAGAATAAGACATGACTAGAGCTTTGTGTATACAAGTATTTTACCTTGAGAAAATTTAGGAAAGTCAAAGAAGGTAGTTTTCCAGGTAAGGGAGGTGAGTCACAAAGGACTACTTAAGTACCAAGCCTTTGCCTTAGCCAAAAACTATCCCTCAATATCTTCACACAAAGCTTTCTCTTAGTAAACTACTTAGAACACAATGAAGTTGAGAAATCAGATTTTTAATGCAAGAAAACAATGCAAGCTAACTAATTAACCAAGCTAGACGAAATTAACAAAGCTTACACAAGGCAACCACACATGCAAAGCGTAACTAATTAAGCAAGTAATGTAATTAAAAACAATTAACAATTGCTAATTAAAACTCTACACTAGTCGGCCCTAGGTGAGACTTCTTGGACACTTGGAGCCCTTGAAGACACACTCACCGTCTAATCACGTAATTAAAAAAATTAATTAACACAAATTAAGTTGCAAAGAAATTAAGAAAACTCCCTTTGTTGATATTGGCACTTCCTTGGTTGTCTTTTCTTGTTGGCCCTCCAAGTGTTTGTGGTGTTTTGAGAAGTGTTTTGATTCTGCCTTTGCCTTTGTTTCCCCTTAGAATTAAGGACTTTAATTCTCCAATTCCAGCACCTATCAAGAAGACTAGACCCTACCCAAGTCAAATTTCCACTCAAATAAGCACCAAAAGAGACTAAATTCCAACACCAAATTTAGAGGTCAAAGAATAAAAGCAAGAAACAAATTAATTGAAGAAAACACCACACCAATGGAGTTAGATTGTGACAACTAGAAAGAGTTCCAAGAATATTAGACAAGCAAATAAAGGTACTCAAATAAAGGTAGGCACACAAAAAGAATCCTAAGAATAGCACTAGAATTAGATTACAAAATGAAAAACAGCACCACTGGAAAATTGTTGTGGGCCAGAGAACGTGTTTTTCCCCAATTTATGCTGAGCTACCCTTTTGGAATTTGCCTCTTAAATTGATATGCAAAATATTCAAGATCTTAACTAAAATATGGATTTGGAATCACTCCAAACGCATGCGCCATTGTTTTTTAATAAATTTTTCAATTTCAGTGTTCAGTTACGCCAACTGTAGCGCCTAGATTTGCACACTGTTTTAAAAATATTTATCATTTTTTTTCTATTGACTCTTTTGAGCTGATTCTTTTTTTTGTCTTTTCTGTTACAGCCTAATCTTGCATATTCCAGAGAATAAAAAATTTCCTATGAGTGAAAATAATTTTCTGGAATAGAACAGCCAGCACAGAGAATGTAAAACAGGGGATTCTGGAAAAAAAATTGGAAACAAAAACAGTAAGAGACCAAAATATAAACACAATGGAATTGATGAAAAAGGAATTTGTGTAAGATCTAAACACAAATATGAACTCAAACTAAAAATAAAAAGGCACCAAAAGATCAATATCACAGAAGTTTCAAAGTAAGCAAAAATACCCAAAATCAAGAAACAATCAAGCCAAACAAAGGAGTACTATGAATTGATGACATTGTGGATGAACATGACTTGACAAAACATATATGGATTCAGAAATTAAAAGACTCAAAGAGCATAATATGAACCAAATAAAAAGTGCAATAAAGACTCAAAAACCTAAAAGAAAAACAGCAACTCAAAGGTGTATGGAATCCTATCACAAATTGCACAAGGATTGTTCAAGATCAATTGAACAAAGTGCACCCGTTGGATCTTCCAAATAGCACACCAAAACAAATTAAAATTTAAAAAACAGCAAGACAATTATGGAAACAAGATGAACAACATGAAATAAAGAAGAACTCAAAATGAAAAGACCAAGAATAACTCATCTTTGAAGAACCTATGCTCATGATACCAAATGATGGCAAATTCATGAAGCTCTTCTTGTAATCATGTGAAAAATGCTGCGGAAGCCATGGATGTATATGTGCAAGATCCTCCTAGGAGCTATGGTGATCTTGAAGGTGCATGATATGTATGGAAGTAGGGAGGTTCGGCCAGCCCTATGGTAAGTGAGGAAGATGAAGATTAGAGCCTAGAAACTAGGTAGAAGCAAAGCATGGCACAATGTTGGCAGCATAACTTTACTCTCATTAATCTTCCAATTACAAGTGATAGGCATCTCCTTTTATAGGCTAAGGAAGCTGTAATTCTTAAGCTAAGTGCAAATGAAATGCTAGCTAAATGTAATGTAAATGTGAAGCACATGGGTGCACATGGTCCTTTATTAGTAAAGGCTTCTAGAAACCTTTAGCTAATCAAGGTAAATGCTTCCTTAATTCTAATGTGCAGAAAATTAAACAATTGTCCACATGGTTATGCTATTTACACCTCATTTAAAGCTAAACTACACTTGATCCAAGTCTTCTTGTTCTAGACGCTCTTGGCTTGGTCTTAGACACTCCTAGCTTGATATTAGATGCTTCTAGCTTGGTCTTAGACGCTCCTAGCTTGATCTTAGATGCTCCTAGCTTGGTCTTAGATGCTTGGCTTGGGGTCTAGACGCTCTTGACTTGGCTCTTGCCTTTCATGGAAGGTTGTGCTTGGCCCTCTTCCATCAGATGAGGTCAAAACCATGAAGTCCAAGTCTCTGGATGAATTGCCCTCGAACGATCGAGAGGCTTGCAAGATCTTGACCAGTGTGGGAGGCTTCGATACCGCCACCCTGATAAGCCTGGAGTTCAACGCCGATGCTTTAGAAAAATACATAAGTATGAACGTCTTTTCCTACGACTTTCTGGGCTTTGCTCTTGTTGGATCTCTGTTTAATGCGCGATTTTCCTGCTTCTTTGTGTTTTACTTTCGCCCGATGCCTAACTTTTGCTATGTTTGCTTCATTGGTGTAGGTTCAAAAATGGATAGGCAACGCTGGTTGCGTTTAACCCAGCTATTGAGGCCCAAAGATGGAGCTTTGGCGTCTCCTCCCTCTGCCTCTTTCGCACCCCTATCTTCTGCTAACCCCCATCCTCCACTTGCAACAATACCAACGAATCGAACGACCCCAACTTCTCCCCGTCCACTTCCAAGTTCTCCACCTCCCATCGCAGCCGTGCCCCTCGCGCAGGTTGAGGCGGGTGCTTCCTCAGCCCCCCCTAACAAGGGTAAGTAGGTGGTGGAGGTTGTTTCTGATGATGAGGACTTTACTGAGGGGCAAGTCTTCAAACGACAAAGAACCCAGCATGCCCCTCAGATGGTCGCCTCTGCTACTTCCTCTTCTCGTGAGGCGGAGTCCTTGAGGGAGGATCCACCGAGCGCCACTTCCCCTCCCCACTCGGTGCATCAGGAGAGGGGGCTTGAAGCTGAACCCGTGGACGTTCTTCCCCCTGCCCCAGAACTCCCTCTTCCCATGCAGGAGTCATTAAGGGGATTTCTGAGCCTGGGATCTGCTAGTAGCCAAGCTGAAGAGCCTCAGAGGGAGAGCATGTACTATTACATGGGCCTCTTCATGTCTTGTGCCTACACTTGGCACAAACAGTTCAGGGCCAGGGCAGCCTAAGCTTCTGCCTTCCAAGCTCTGGAGAAGGAAGTTGCTTCTCTGAAAGAGGGGCAGGAGAAGCTCAAAGAGGAGAAAGAGAGGTTGGCCGCCCACTAGGGGCGTCAAGAGGGTGCCTACAAAGAGTCCCTGAGGGTGTCACAAAAGGCAGGGAGGAGGCCAACAAACGGCTACACGAGGTGGCCCAAACCCAAGCAGAGCTTCTTACTGAAGTGGTCCCTCTTCGCACAAAAATTGTTGATCTTAAAGCGGTTGCAGAAACTTCGAAAGCCTACCAGAAGAAACTCCAGGACCAGTGCGTGGATCGGGAGCAAAAACTGGGAAAAACTGAGGCTGTGCTCGAATCCAAAACTGTCGAATGTGCTCGGTTAACCACTGCAAATGCCACCCTCCAGGCCAAAGTTCAAGAGTTGTCGGCTGCCTTGGCCTCCAAGAACCAGGAAATGACTACCCAAGCTGCCAATTTCAAGGCTGAGGAGGAAAAACTGCTTAGGGAGTCCGCTACTAGTTTTGCTGATGGGTTTGCCGAGGCTCTCGTCCAAGCGGCATGTGTGAACCTCGACATCGACGTCACTGGGTGCAGCCCTCTGAACGAAGTGGTCGATGGCAACCTTGTGCCTTTGGAGGCCCCTGAAGAATGCCTCATCTTGCATTTCGACTTAATGTCTGGCGTGTATATGATTGATTCTTGTTTAATTTACAACTCTTGCGAACTTTGTCTGTAATTATTACTCTTGATCTTTGCCTATTTTAAACTTTTTCTTTACATTCTTGTCTGCTTCTAACTTCTTTTGCACTCTTATCCGTTTCTGCTTTCTTTTCTATAACAAAGGCTCAACTCGTACTTGCCTTCAATGCATTTCTCGGTTGTTTCGCCTTCACTCTATTGTGTAATCATCTGTTACAGCTGACTAACTCTTGCCTTAAAGAAATCAACTTAGCACCCATCGGTGCTTAACCCTGTGAAAATCAACTTAACTGAACAAACTATTAGTTCGTAGCAATAACACTTAATGCAAGATCACTTACTGGCAGTGGCTTGGGTCAATCTCAATATCTGAAATGTCGTTCGCCTGAACTGCTAAGTGTCATGCACATTTCTATGCTAACGCCTAAAACTTCGTTGGCCTGGTTCTGCACTGAGGACTTTCAATCTTGCCTCCATTTGCTTAAGCAAAGAGGTCTTCTAATCTGTTCTCGTCTGAACTCACTCGAGGGCGAGGAGGGCTTTCTTTGGTGCCTCCACATTGCCTAGGGGTACTCCCCTTTCCCCGAATGCACTGAGGACTTTAAACTGTTCTGAACATCAGACGCTGAAGCTAGCTGTTCATACTTGAGGAGGGGGTGTCCCGAAGGAATCCCTTCACCCCTGATCAAGGACTAGGCACCCAGATCTAACTTGTATTTATCATCTGACACCGGGGGTAGTTATTCCTACTTGAGGAGGGGGCGTCTCGAAGGAATCCCTTAGCCCCTATTCAAGGACTAGGCGCCCGGATTTTAATTTATCTGGTACCGGGGCTAGCTATTCCTACTTGAGGAGGGGGCGTCCCGAAGGAATCCCTTAACCCCTATTCAAGGACTAGGCACCCAGATTTTAACTTATACTGGCATACCTGTTATCTTACCCTGGACTTGACTTCTGCTTGACTGTTTGGTGGCGACGCCTGTTTCTGGAGATGCCTTATCTTGGCAACGCCTTTCCTTGGCGACGCCTCATCTTTGTCTTTGTTTCTTTGATCTTTGATCTTAGATCATATGAAAAGGAAAAAAACTAGAATAGGAATATCTTTAAACTTTTCTTTTCTTTATTTGGGTGACCTCGTTAAAAAACCCCCGGGTGGGAAAAAGAGTGTCCCCTTTACAAAATTTCAACTAAAATAAAACTATAAATTCGCCACATTCCAACTGTGTGGGATAGGGCCTCCTTCTAGGGTTTCTAACTTATACGGCCCATTCCCTTTGGCTTTGGTTACTCTGAACGATCCCGTCCACTTAGGAGACATGGAGGCCAATCAACAAGATCAAGAAGAGGTAGAGGCGCAAATGGAGGACGCCCATGGAGGTCAAAGCCCACCTCAAAGGCTTACAAGAAGCATGTTCAAAGCTTTAGGAGCTAGGGGACAATTATTTTCTCTTTTTGTAATTTCTTTGGTTGAAGGTGCTTAGAGGGAAACATTAGAAACCTCTATTGTTATAACATCTTTTAGGCTTTAGTTAGGAGCTTTAGGAGGGGGGGGGGGGTGCGTTAGTAGATAGGTGTAGGAGTAGAATAGGAGGTGCCAAAGTGAAGGAAGAGGTCACACCTTCCTCATGCATTGTTTTGGGCGCCGATTCTAGAAGCTTTCTAGGAGGGAGTTTTTGAATTTGTGTAGCTTGCATTTCAGCACCTTAGGCTATAAATAGAGGTGCTCTCTTTGTATTTTTCAGATTGGAATTTAGAGTAAAGAAACTATACTCAAATTTTGAGTGAGCATTGGAGAGCTTTTGAGCCTTCTTCTCTAGTCTTATCTTGAAGGATCCATGGTGTCCTCAAGTGGCGGCAGCACACTCATCTAGGAGCAACCATCCTTCTAGTGGCGTGATCATCCAACCTTACATCCATCTTCATGAGCATTCTTTTCTCCTTCCTTCCTTCTCTTTCAATTGTTCATGTTTAAGCTTGTTTCCTTGAAATTCTGTCTTGTGTTCTTGAGTTTATGGTTTGGTTGTTCTTATTTTCCAGCAATCATTTTCTGTTCTTTGCCTTTTAATTTCATTTTGTTCGGTTCAATTTGATTCTTATCCAATTATGTTCGGTGTTTTTAAGTTTTACCTCTTTTTGTTGGTTCAATTTGACAATATGAGGAACTTCCATGTGAGTTTGAATTTGGTGCTAGTTTTGGTGAGTTCTTGACTTAGAACATTGATCCAATTCTAAGAAAAAGTGCCTAACAATTGTTCAACTCAAGTTGATTCCTAAGAATGTCAAGAATCATTCTCTTCTATGCTATTGGAATCACATCACAACTTGTTCTCTAATTCGTAGGGATTGTCGCAACTTCACTTTGGAGCTGTACTGACGCTCCACTCTTCTCTTCACGGCCTCGGCCTTAATTTTCACTTCTTCCCTAGCCTCGTCTATCAAGTCCAGGTTCACCCTTCTTTCTTCGTTGGATTCTTCCGCCACGAAACCTAGGAAACGGGGCGAGCTCTCGTGTATCTCCACAGGGATCATGGCGTCCGATCCGTATACTAGACTAAAAGGTGTCTCCATAGTGGAGGATTGAGGCGTGGTGTGGTAAGCCCATACAATCCTTGGCACCTCCTTTGCCCATGCCCCTTTAGCTTTCTCTAGTCTGCGCTCCAATCCTCTAAACAAAACTCTGTTTGCTGATTCGACCTACCTGTTTGTCTGGGGATGTTCTACTGACGCGAACACCTGCTTGATTCCTTCTTCTGTACACAACTTTCCCAACTGCTGGCTCGCGAACTGGGTGCCATTGTCTGAAATGAGACGCCTTGGTACCCCAAACTGACACACAATATTCTTCCAAACAAAGTGTTGTACCTTGTGCGCGGTGATCTGTGCTATTGGCTCGGCCTCCATCCACTTGGTGAAGTAATCGATGGCAACGATCAAATACTTCATCTGTCTTATCGCTAATGGGAATTGACCTAGGATGTCAATACCCCACGTATGGAACGGCCACGGGCTGTATATGGATCTCAGCTCCTCAGGCGGCGCCTTGTGCCAATCAGCGTTGTTCCGGCCGGTTGACCTGGGACGTCTTCGTGCGCAACCTAACCCGTCAGCTAGGGACTCCTTCCCACTGGTTAACTGTGGATTCCTGCAAAGAAGGACAAAAGGGCGCCCTAGCAGCCGTTTGCACTCCGATGCTCAAGTCAGCTAGCAAGAAACACCAAAACTCTACACCTCTGTATCGGAGTACGTGGCTGGCACTCTGAAGGTGGTTAAAAGAAACTGTGTATAGTGTTTTCTCGTTCTGGCAAACAATCCGTCTCTAGTCCCTTGTGCGTAGCTTGTGGGCTCGAGCAAACAACTAGAGTGTATTCTGGGAAAATTTGCCAAAAGTTCGAACCCCCATTCCAACATTCAAGGCGCTATTTAAACTACTCTAGCATTTAAAGCGTCTTAAAGCGCATTTAATTATAACACGTTCAGCGCCTTTAAGACGTTTAAACCGCTTGGAGCATTTATAGTACCTTAAACGCTCGAAACGTAAACTTTATTAAATAGCTTTAATTACCTTGTACCCGACAAATTGACGTTTCTATTCTGACATGGCTGCTATTACACGTGGAGGACCTCAGAACACCGTGACCCCACTTGGGGGTATTTCCTCATGTGAGTCCTCATATCTGGGAGTGCATCTGCGCAAGGGATGACTTTTTGGATGCCAACTCATGCCCCCAAACCTCTAGTCAGTCACTTTGAGAGCGTATCTACCTTCCTCTCGTACCCTGCACCTGGCTGCCCCCGGGCGGGACCCTTCTTATGAGTCATAACTATCCTAAGGGCGTCTCTGGGGCGGCATGGGCACTTCACGAGTCAGATTGCTCTCCACTGGCGCTATTACTATGGCCTTTAAGCCACCTTTCTCTTCTCTTTATTGCTACCCCGGGTTATCGGGGTTTGAGGCCTTCCCACGGCGTCACTCCCTCCATGGTCTTTCCTACCCACGGGTATCGGGGAGCAACGCTGTGGTTGCCTTGCTTTTGTGATATTTTACCTGGGCAACGCCCTACCTAGGCGACGCCTACTCTGGGTGATGCCCCGCCATGGCGACGCTTGCACTTGGCGTCGCCTTACCTAGGCGACGCCTTATGTTGACTTTGACCCCGACGTTGGCTTTGACCTTGACTTGTCAACGCCCGGGTTCGGGACGGTACACAAGCCCCCCAGTCTTAAGCTGATGACTTGTCTTCAGCGAAAAGACTAAGGCCTCGCCCACGCCATCCACGTGGCACCTTGGTGACGTGTCATTCTTGCTAACGTGACACTTCCGAAACTATTGACGCGACATTATCTGAACCATTGGGGTGCTCTTAATGGCTGATTGGACATCCTCTGAAGCGGGGAAGGTAACACCTTCTGGGGCCACACTTAATCGCGTGCCACGTGGTTCATCACGCGGTCAGCCTCAAAAGTCTCTTGCGCTCCCATTGAGCGCCTAATCATTTGACACGCGGCTCAATCGCACGGTCCCCATTTAGCGCCTCTTCGGTTGTGTTCCGTCCGGTTGACCTGGGACGTCTTCGTGCGCGACCTCAACCGTCAGCTAGGGACTCCTTCCCACTGGTTACCTGTGGATTCCTGCAAAGAAGGACAAAAGGGCACCCTAGCGGCCGTTTGCACTCCGACACTCAAGTCAGCCAGCAAGAAACACCAAAAACTATGCACCTCCGTATCGGAGCACCGTGTATGGCACTCTGAAGGTGGTAAAAAGGAACTGTGTCTAGTGTATATTTTCTCGTTCTGGCAAAGATCTTTCCCCAGTCCCTTGTACGTAACTGATCCGATCGATCATCGGTAGTCGATGACATCAGCAGCAGGGAACCACGTGGACCACTCACAGGGTAACCCGTGGATCGGGTGACAGAGAGATCAGGGAGGCGATCGCCAAAAGCGGTGATCGGGGGTAAGTAATCAACTGACCACCGACAGCGGCAAAAAGGTCAGGGGACAGATCACCCAGAACGGTGATCGGTGGTCAGTAGTGGCAGAAACAGAGGTTTCTGAGAAAAGAGGAAGTGCTGCACCACCAAGAACGCGTGGAGGGCAAGGAAAACCGTAGCAAGCAAGGGTGCATGAGGCCAAGGAGGGGAAAAAGGTGCGGGAAAAACCTCGTCCCTATGCACCAGGCAAAGATCAGAGCAGGGGGCGTGCAAGGGAGAATAACGCACCCCCAAGATACAATTTCATGGTGGGATTGGCGGATCTCATCGCCCTTCCTGCTGTGGCAGCAAGACTACGCGTACCGGAGAAGACTGATAAGGTACTTGGTAGAAAGAAGAATGAGTGGTGAGTTTCACCAGGCCTTTGGCCACACACTTCACTCCTGTTTGGCGTTGGGACACCAACTGGCAGAGTTGGTGAAGTCTGGGTTCCTAGCAGATTACCTGCGTGAGCCGCAGGGTGATCGCGCGTCGGGATCCCAGGCTGGAGAATAGCAGCATGAAGTCCCTGTGCACGGGGAAGTGCAAACAATCGCGGGAGGCTTCTCTTGTGGGGGATGCACAGCGTCACAGAGAAGGAGGTACGCTCGGTCGGTTATGGCGGTAGATGCGGTAAATGAGAGCCATTACCCTGAAGTAGATATTGTCTTCAGGAAAGCTTATCTACGGGACGTTGTCCCGCACGACAACGACCCTGTGGTCATCTCCCTCATCACGGCAGGAAGACGAGTGCACCGAGTGCTCGTAGATCAAGGAAGCTCGGCAGACGTCATGTTCTGGCCGACGTTTAACAAGTTGCAGTTGTCCCCTGATCAACTGAGGCCGTATACCGGGTGTCTTTACGGCTTTGCAGGAGATCAGGTAGAAGTGCGGGGATACATTGAGCTGAGGACAACGTCCACTGATGGGACGACAGCCCGCACCGAAAGGATAAAGTACTTGGTGGTGAACGCCCCTTCTGCGTACAACGTCTTGTTGGGGAGGCCAACACTTAATAGGTTGGGCGCAATACCATCAACGAGGCACATGAAGCTGAAGCTGCCATCGATGGAGGGGACCGTAATAACCATCAAGTCGGATCAGGCTGAGGCAAGACGCTGTTATGAGAACAGCCTGAAGCAGAAGAGAAGTGTATGCCACGTCACCACGACACCACCACCAGGTGTGCGCGAAGAGCGATTGGTGGTTAGGGAGACACAGGGCGCTCAGAGGATGGAGAACGCTGCGGCGGGGGGCTCCCAGGTAGCCCAAGTTGAAGAAGAAGAGGAAGGCGCGATCGCTCCTCGCGAGTCAGGGATCGCGAGGGCGGTCATCGCCAGTGAGAGAAGGCCCCACCCAGCTGAAGGATGGGTCGAAGTGGACATCGGGGGAAAAAAGTTCAAATTGGGGGGATCCCTCGTTGACGAAGAGCGAAAGCTGATCGCTGGTGTGATCGAAAAGCACATGGGTGCCTTTGCATGGTCAGCGTCCGACATGCCAGGAATCGACCCCGATTTCCTTTGCCATCGTCTGTCGATGGATCCGAAGGTTCGATCTGTGCGACAAAGGCGAAGGAAATTCAACGAGGAAAAGAGAAAGGTGATCCACGACGAAGCGCAGAAGCTCCTTGCTGCAGGGCATATCAGAGAGATCCAGTACCCCGAGTGGCTAGCGAACGTGGTACTGGTTCAGAAGGCAAGCGGCAAGTGGAGGATGTGCGTGGACTTCACTGACCTCAACAAGGCGTGCCCCAAGGATTCTTACCCTTTACCCAGTATAGATGCCCTAGTTGATAGCGCATCAGGGGGAAAGCTACTCAGCTTCTTGGATGCTTTTTCAGGGTATAACCAGATCAGGATGCACCCCATGGATGAGTGCAAGACCGCGTTCATGACGGAACGGTCTTGCTATTGCTACAAGGTCATGCCATTCGGGCTAAAGAACGCGGGGGCCACCTACCAGCGGCTCATGGATAGGGTACTCTCGCCCATGCTGGGAAGGAACGTACATGCATATGTAGATGACATGGTGGTTACGTCCCAAGAGAAGAAGCATCATGCAGCTGATCTGGAAGAACTATTCACCACCATCGCCAAGTACAGGCTGAAGCTCAACCCTGAGAAGTGTATTTTTGGCGTGGAGGTTGGGAAGTTTTTGGGTTTCCTCTTAACAGAGCGGGGAATCGAAGCTAACCCAGAGAAGTGCGCAGCAATCATGGCAATGAGGAGCCCGACGACGGTGAAGGAGGTGCAGCAGCTCACCGACCGCTTGGCAGCCTTATCCCGGTTTATGTCTGCTGGAGGGGAGAAAGGTCATCCGTACTTCCAGTGTCTTAAACGCAACAGCAGATTCCTTTGGACACAGGAGTGCGAGGAGGCCTTCATCAAACTGAAGGAGTATCTGGCGAGCCCACCAGTCTTGCGAAAACCTCAGGTAGGCATCCCTCTTCGTCTATATTTCGCTGTGACGGAGAGAGCAGTCAGCTCAGTCCTGGTGCAAGAGCAAGATCAGGCCCAGAGGCCTGTGTACTTCGTGAGTAAGGTGCTGCAAGGCCCTGAAACAAGGTACCAGGCCCTCGAGAAGGCTGCCCTGGCGGTGGTTTTTTCAGCAAGGAGACTTAGGCATTACTTCCACAGCTTCACAGTGGTGGTAATGACAGATCTGCCCATCCAAAACGTGCTGAAAAAACCTGACGTAGCAGGTAGGATGGTCAAGTGGGCGGTGGAATTGTCAGAATTTGACATTCAGTACGAGCCCCGAGGACCGATCAAGGGGCAGGTGTTCGCGGACTTTGTAGTCGAGCTGTCGTCGATCGCGACACCTGCAGGAGGTTTAGATTTCCGATGGGTGTTATCGGTGGATGGCTCCTCTAATCAGCAGGGGAGCGGCGCTGGAGTCATCCTGGAAGGCCCAAACGGGGTACTGATCGAGCAGTCCCTCCGCTTTGCCTTCAAGGCTAGCAACAATCAGGCGGAGTATGAAGCCCTGATCGCAGGAATGTTGCTAGCAAGAGAAATGGGAGCAAGAAACCTGCTGGCCAAAAGCGACTCTTTGCTAGTCACCGGGCAGGTCATAGGGGAGTTCAGGCAAAGGATCCCCAGATGGCAGCCTACCTGGAGTATGTACAGCTCCTGAAGACGTCCTTCACCGAGTTCGAATTGGTACACGTGCCAAGAGAGCAAAATGCCAGAGCAGACCTGCTTGCCAAGCTGGCCATCTCAGGCAAAGGGGGGAAGCAGAGGACCGTCATTCAGGAGACCTTGAAGGTACCGCGAGCGTTCGTGTCGGACAACCAGGTACTCCATGTGTGCAAATCAATGGAGCGTCTAACGATCGGTCATCGGTCGTTGACTCAAGAAACGTTGAAAGCACCGAGGGTGAGAGCGCGACCATCGAAGATCGATGAGTCGATGGAGGTCCGCGCGGTGAAGGAACCCGACACCTGGATAACGCCATACCAGTTATACTTAGAAGATGGTGTACTCCCACTCAACGTGGCAGAGGCAAAAAGGATAAAGAGGAGCTCAAGTAAGTTTACTCTAATTGATGGAAACCTCTTTAGATTTGGATTTTCTCACCCTGTGCAGATCTGCGTGCACGGCGAGCAATGTACCAGACTCATGTCTGAGCTGCACGAGGGGGTGTGCGGGAGCCACGTAGGTGGTCGCGCTTTGGCAAGTAGGATACTTCGCGCGGGGTACTACTGGCCAAAGCTGAAGGAGGACTGCGTAAGGTTTGCTCAGCGCTGCAAACAGTGTCAACTGCACGCAGACTGGCACAAGGCACCCCCTGAGGAGTTGAGGTCCATCCATAGCCCGTGGCCATTCCACACATGGGGGATCGACATCCTAGGACCTTTTCCCCTGGCGATGAGGCAGATGAAGTTTCTCATCGTGGCCATCGAGTAATTCACCAAATGGGTGGAGGCAGAACCAGTCGCACACATCACCGCACAGAAAGTCGAGCACTTCGTCTGGAAGAACATCGTCTGCCGCTTCGGAATACCCAAGAGGTTGGTCTCCGACAATGGCACCCAGTTCACGAGTCATCAGCTGAGGAAGATGTGTGAAGAGTTAAAGATACAGCAGGTTTTCGCTTCAGTGGAACACCCACAAACCAATGGGCAGGTGGAGTCGGCCAATCGAGTACTGCTAAGGGGGCTGAAGCGAAGACTAGACAAGGCCAAAGGAGGCTGGGCAGAGGAGGTCCCCAGAATTGTATGGTCTTATCATACCACCCCACAGTCCGGCACCCATGAGACACCCTTCAGCCTTGTCTATGGGACAGACGCCATGATTCCCGTGGAAATACAGGAGAGCTCCCCCAGATTCTTGAATTTCATTGCTGAAGAGTCCAATGAAGAACGAAAGGTGAATCTCGACCTGCTGGACGAAGTGCGAGAGGAAGCCAGAGTCAGTGCTGAAGCCGTAAAGAGAAGAGTAGAGCGGAGGCACAACTCTAAGGTGAGGCCCAGGCTCTTCCAGGAAGGTGATCTGGTGATGAGAAAGGCGCATCAGAATGAGATGCAGAACAAGTTGTCTCCAAAGTGGACAGGCCCGTACAAAGTGGTTGAGACGTTGGAGAACGGAGCTTATCGGCTAGAAACTCTGGAGGGAGGAGCAATCCCCAGAACGTGGAACGCCACCCATTTAAAATTTTACTTCAGTTAAGTTGTAAAGTAGTTGCGTTCTCGCGCTAAAAGATACATGCTTTGTATGTGGTGGAAACAGTTGAACAGACAAGGGGGCACTCTTTTCCCTAAGGAGGGTTTTTAACGAGGCCACCCAATTAAAAAAAAAAAAATTTCCAGCATGTCAAGTGTGCGCAAGTATTAAAGTTAACATCCTCCTTGCCCCAGGTGCAAGTGCAGGTGATCGGTTAGGCCTTACTTGCCCTAGGCGCAAGTACTGGCACTGATCTATTCCTCACCCCAGGTGTGAGCGCAAGCAGCTAAGGGTTTGAAAAGCTAGGGGTGCTAGTAAGACCAATATTTTGACAAATGTCCTTACCCACTTGGCATACACCAATATTGGCCCAGTAAGGATCTTAGTCCGAAACCCTCTTCACCCCAGGAGTGAGGCAGGGAATGAACGACTCAATCCGCCGAAGGGTGATGACCTTGGGGAAAGTAAGAGGGGTTAGCGAGAAACACTTTTCTTTCCCCAAAACGAGGCATCACCTCGAGCGATCGATGTCAAAGTCTTCTATGCACTTAGCGCTAGAACGACAGAGAAGCTAAGTGAAGACCAAAGAACGATCACTGATGAGTAGTCAGTGATTGGTTAGTGGTGCAAAGCAGCGCACAAGAACTATTAAACACAATGCTAAGGGAGTAGCTAGTCGTGATCAAGTAGAGGCCAAGATCAAAGGAGGCAGATCGCGCTAGGCTTAAGCTGGTTAACACTTAGTCGTGTGCAAAGGGAAAGACAAAGCTTAAGATCGCGCTGAACCTAAGCTAGCTAACAGTTAGTCGTGTGCATAAAGAAAGGTGAAGCTCAAGAAGAATACAAGAGAAGAAGCTTATACAAATTGGGAGTATATATTCACAACCAAGTCTTATACAAATTCTGAGTACTAAGAAAAGTTGTGCAGAAGTAAAAATTTACAAGAAAGAGAAGAGATCAAGGGGCAGGAGGGGTGAGCTTTCCATCTACCACTTCGTGATAAATGCTGAATTGCGAGAGGTCCAAGTCTGGGAGAACGCATCGGATTTGCTCGAGTGCCAGCTCGAATCCGCCAGTAAGGGCATCAGCACCCACGTTCATCAGATCAGCTTTCTCCGCCTCCAGTTTTTGCTTCGAGGCCTCCGCAGCTTTTCTCTCAGTGGTAAGGGCAGCAAGGGAGGAGGCAGCTTCTTCCAGTTGTCCCTTGGCTTCAGACAGTTTGCCCACCACCTCCTCAAGCCTTTTCTCTCCAGCAGCGGCCGCTTCTTTGGTGGACTCGAGCTCCCCCACTAGTTGAGAGTTCAGTTGGCGTAGGCAGGAGGTCTCGGCCCGTAGCTCCACCACCGCGCAGTCCAGAGAGCTAACAGTTTGCCCCATCTAGATCTCCGTCTTGATGGTCTCTTGGACCTGCGCTAGGTACTCCCTCCTAGCTTTTTCCACCATGCCCCGCATCAGCTCTACAGACCCTTGGGCAGCTTCGAAGTCACTTCGCAGTGACTCCTTGTCGTGCTCAAGCTCCTTCACCCTCTTCTCCAGGGCTATTTGCTTGCGGTGCTGGGTGGAAAACTCCAAAGAGAGCACCATCTGCCTGGCCAGGTGCATGTCCACCTCATCACCGCTTCATTCGACGAGCTCTCGGTTGCTGATAAGCTGTCAAACCAAGGTGATGACCCTGCTAAAGTTCTCGTGGCTAGCTCCAGAGGCGCTTGGTCGCGAGCTGGAGCCACCACATTCAGCAGTTGCAGTGGAGGTTGGCAGTGGTGGCGGGAGACCCCCCGGATGACGGTCGAGAAGCTGGAGGCGGCTGTTGGCAAGGAGAAGGAAGGCATGTGGGCTCTGAGGCAGGTTGAGTAGAGGGATGAGGGGGTGAACCTTCCTCTACCTCCACCACCTCGATCTCCCCAGGCTGGAGAGACGAGGCCCCATCAACCGCTGGCAATTTCCTCTGGCGGTGTATAAGAGGAGAGCCAGAGCTTTCCTCTTCGGTTGAGGCAGCAGCAGCAGCAGCAAGTGAAGTAGAAGCCTTCACCAGTCTTTTTCTCTTCCTTCCTTGCTCGGGGCCTTCAGCTGGCGCGACCGAGAGAGGAGGGGCTGCAATGGGCTCGGTGGTAGAAGAAGAGGAGCCAGTTCCCTTGGTCCCCCGAAGCTTGGCAAGCTCCAGCAAGGCTTGCCTCCTGTCTTTCCCCGATATTGAATCTACATAGATGAGAAAAGGAAGAGTTAGATGGCCAAGTTACGCAAGTAAGTCAAAATATATAAAAGCATGCATGAGAAGGTGCAAGTATCCTAAGAGGTGGAAGAAAAAGAGCTACCTATGTATTTTTTCAGAGCCACCACATCAAACTCATCTTTGATGAGGCGAGCAGAGTTGTACTTGGCCCCCAGGAACAGCCCACATAGCTCGCGCTCGTACGGGGCCATGACTTCAAGGTCCCTGGGTTTCTTGAATTCAACCCCAGGAACCCAGTAGAGGGGGTACCCTTCGAGCAGGTTTGGACTTTGTGGGGTGGCAGATATCATGTAGAACCTGCCTTTCCAGTCTTTGAAGGATTGCTGGTATAGGCCCAGGAGCACCCGTCCAGCAACCCCGTTCAGGCTAACCCAGGACCTGTCCCCAGGATTCTTCGCCTCGAAGAAATAGAGGAACACATCCACGGAGGCGTTGTGCCCGAAGTAGTTACAGAGAATCTGGAATGCCCGGATGAAAGCCCAGGCATTTGGATGGAGTTGGCAGGGCGCAACGTTCAACTCCATCATCAGCTCCTTCTCGAAAAAGGTGAATGGCAGGCGTAGCTTCAACCTTTTGAAGATGGCGGAGTAGATGAAGACGAAGGGCACCCCATTGGTGGCCCTATCGTCCGCGCAGATGGGCATCCCTCAAGGAGGAATGCGGACTTGGATGTTGAAATCGTTTTCCCTGTCTATGGCGCACGAAGGCTCATCCGGGTCATGGCTCAGAAGGGAGGTGAGATGACCCTGTGGTAGCAGGGTGGATGTTTCGGCCAGCAACGCCAGGGGGGCCCAGTCGTAGACCCTGGCGTTGTCGTGGTAGGAGGTGGCAACAGGCGGAGGTGGAGCTGGCGCACTCGCGGAAGGCTGTGCACCAGAAGATGAGGCAATAATGCGCGCGGTTTGTTTCAAGCGAGCCATCGCGAGATAACTGCAAATGGAGGAAAAACGAAAAGTCAGAATGAATGGAGGAAGAGGGAATGATGAATGGTTCGGTGAAAACAGAGAGGGGGAAGGAGAAAGAGATGCCAAGGTGAAAAGAGGAAGAAGAAGAAGCAGAAGTCAGAGCGAGAACGCGAAGATGAAGGAAAATAGAGAAGATGAATGCATGATAACGAGGAAGATAAGTGCAATCAGTAAAAATGACCTAAATGGGCCCAGGAAGAAGAAAAACCATACCTTTGGGTGATCACGAGAGGTTTGGAAGCAGAAAACTTGAAGAAAGATGGGTGTGCAGAGAGAGAGTTCGCAGGAAGTCTGAGAGTCGATTGAAGAAGATGAAGGAACAGTGAAGGCGCGCGCTAATTTGAATAAGAGAAGCGCTAGCGGCACACCACGCTGGCCGTCGATGGGGCCACGTGTCGCAAGATTAAGGAAGGAAGTCCAAACGTTAAAGAAGCAACACATGAGGTGGCACGTGATGCGGTCCCACTTGCCACGTGGACTGAGGGCACGACCACTTAGTCTCTTCGCCGAGAACGAGTTCACAGCTCGAGACTGGGGGGCTTGTGATCCGATCGGTCATCGGTAGTCGATGACGTCAGCAGCAGGGAACCACGTGGACCACTCACAGGGTAACCCGTGGACCGGGTGACAGAGAGATCAGGGAGGCGATCGCCAAAAGCGGTGATCGGGGGTAAGTAATCAAGTGACCACTGACAGCGGCAGAAAGGTCAGGGGACAGATCACCCAGAACGGTGATCGGTCGTCAGTAGCCAAGTGGCCACCAACAGACCAGTTCCCAGTAGGTGACACGTGTGTGGGTAGATGTGAGTCGCATGCCTCCACGCGTCATCATCTGAGAGGGGTGCAGTCCAGATAAAGGTGCACTCCGTACCGCTAAAGGTACAGACAAGCGCAGCCAAGCGTAGAGATGCGCGGACACGCACAAACACCCACACTCTACTGATTCTGGAGGTACATTGTCTCAGAAAAGCATAACAGGGTTCTGACACATGCCAGAAAAGCATAACAGAATTCTGTTAGGCCCAGAAGCAGAGAGAGAGACATAAAAGAGAATCAGGGAGAGATTGAGGGGGGAGACAAGAAAAAAAGAGAACAAGAGTTTTTCACACACACTACTAGTTTTTCTGATCTTTGGTGGTTTTGTGGACTAACTTGATCGTCGGAGTGCAAACGGCCGCTAGAGGCGCCGTCTGTGTGTTTTGCAGGTCACGTTTGGAGATCCAAGAGAAGGTTCTAAGGGTGATTCTGCAGAGAACGCAGTCGCGTAGACGGGACGAAGAGTGATACAAAGCGATTCCTCCACGTTCGAGTTGTCGGCAGGATCAGTAACCTCAAGGCTCGAGCAAGCAACTAAAGAGTTTTTGGAAAATTTGCCAAAAGTTCGAACCCCGTTCCCAACATTCAAGGCGCTATTTAAACTACACTAGCATTTACAGCGCCTTAAAGCGCCTTTAATCATAAAACGTAGCACATTTAATTAGCACATTTAATTAGAAAACGTAGCGCATTTAAGACGTTAAAAACGCTTGGGAGCCTTTATAGTACCTTAAACGCTCGAAACGGAAACTGTATTAAATGACTTTAATTACCTGGTACCTGGCTGAATGGTGTTCCTATTCTGACCTGGCTGCTGTACACGTGGAGGGCCTCACAGCGCCATGACCCCATCTGGGGGCGTTTCTTCGTGTGAGTCCTCCTGCTTGGGAGTGCCACTGCGCAAGGGGTGACTTTTTGGGTGCCAACTCATGCCCCCGATCATCTAGTCACTCACTTTGAGAGCGTATCTGCCTTCCTCTCGTATCCTGCTTGACGAATGTTCATGCTTACTCTCCACCAGGGCCATAAGGGAACACAAAGGGGATTCATGCTCCTATGATCGCCGTGCCTTCGCGAAGAGGCATGACGACGATATTGTTGTGCTCCCTTGCACTCTAGGGGAGCCAGTATGTGGAGACGAACGGGCCAACGACGGAGTCCCCTTCTTTTATTTCTATCAGGTGGTTTTCAAGACCATCGGCGTGCGCCTGCCCTTCTCCAGGTTCGAGAAAGAACTGCTAACGGAGATCAGTGTTGCTCCGGCACAGTTATATCGCAATAGCTGGGCTTTCGTCAAGGCCTTTGACATCCTTTTCGAGTTTCTGGGTTATGCACCCTCGGTTGATATCTTTCTTCACTTCTTTGAGGTGAAGAGGCAAAGGAATAACCTCTGGGTGACCCTCAGTAACGTTGCCGACAGGGTTCTCCTGACCCCTTTCCAAAACTCATTCACTGGATGGAAGGGCAGGTTCTTCAAAATCTGTTGCTCTGATCTCGTTCCCTCCGCCCTAGATGGTTTTCCACTATACTGGGTGAGGGGAACGAGGGCCCTCAAATCCAAACCCTTCAAGAAGCTAGCCCCGAATGCCCAGGTGGTTTGCCGGATTCTTGCTGAGGCGGGAGGTTTTGACTCCGCCACCCTGATCAGTTTGGAGTTCAACGTCGGAACCCTTGAGAAGTATATATGTATGAGTCACTGCCCTAGAAACTTCCGCCTTTGTTGCTTTCTATCTGTGTGTGTTTCGCTTCATGGTGTCTCTGACATTCATCTCCCTTGGTGCAGGTTCGAAGATAAACCAAGAGCGGAGGTCCCGACTTACCCGGGCTCTGCGGACTGAAAGCGGGGCTTCGTCTTCCTCCCGTGCTGCCTCCGGCGGCCACTGAAGAATGGTTCGTTTGTGTTTTTTGCATGGGCACAGGGCTTGTAACTTATTCTCCAGCTCGTATGGGTGGATTTTCCTCATGATCCTGCCGGCAACTCGAACGTGGAGGAATCGCTTCGTAGCACTCTCTGCCCTGTCTACGCGACTGCGTCTTCTGCAGAATCACCCTCAGAACCTTCTCTTGTTTCTCCAAACGTGACCTGCAAAACACACAGACGGCGCCTCTAGCGGCCGTTTGCACTCCGACGATCAAGTTAGTCCACAGAACCACCAAAGACTAGAAAACTAGTAGCGTGTGTGTGAGAACTCTTACACTCTGTTTTTCGTCTCTCCTCACACTCACCCTGATTCTCTCTTTTATCTCTCTTTCCCTGCTTCTGGGCATAGCAGGATTCTGTTATGCTTTTCTGGCATGTGTCAGAACCCTGTTATGCTTTTCAGAGAAAGCGTACCCTCAGAATCAGCAGTGGGGAGCGTGAGAGTCTGTGCATGTCTGCGCGTCTCTGCGCTTGGCTGCGCCTGTTTGTACCTTTAGTGGTACGGAGTGCTCTTTTGTCTGGACCGCACCCCTCTCAGATGATGACACGTGGAGGCCTGCAACTCACATCTAACCACACACGTGTCACTTACTGGAAGGGCTCTAGCGCTTCTCTTTGTGTGCCTAAGTTACGCCCTTGCGGAGTAACTTAGGATGTTTCTTTTATCTGGGCAGATCGCATACTCTTGGGAGAACGTCGGGTGTGGCTGGTCTAGGCACACTCACCAAACGTTGCTCCCTGCGTATACAGCTTACCCTTCACAATGCCATGCACGTAATGGGTTGAGGGAACCATCAACCACTGACTGGTTTACTAGTTCCCTCAGGCCACTCTCGTGCATGATTCCCTGAGGTGTGCTCATGCGAGATCCATGCGTAACGCTCTCGCTGGGAACCTCATTCCCCCAGTTTAACTGCGTGTAACACGAGACCCCGATGACACTACCCCGATGACTGATCAGTGTTTATCTGTTTCTCGCGTTCTGCCTTCAGGCATTAGTCTGAGAACTGGTCTGTTGGTGGCCACTTGGCTACTGACCACCGATCACCATTCTGGATGATCTGTCCCCCGACCTCTCTGCCGCCTGATCTGTTGGTGGTCACTTGGTTACTGACCACCGATCACCTTTCTTGGCGATCGTCCCCCTGACCTCTTTGCCACCTGGTCCACGTGTCACCCTGCGAGTGGTCCACGTGGTTCTCTGATGCTGACGTCATCGACTACCGATGACCGATCGGATCACAAGCCCCCCAGTCTCGAGTCGAGAACTCGTTCTCAGCGAAGAGACTAAGTGGTCGTGCCCTCAGTCCACGTGGCAAGTGGGGCCGCCTCACGTGCCACCTCACGTGCTGCTTCTTTAACGTTTGGACTCCCTCTCTTAATCTCGCGACACGTGGCCCCATCAACGGCCAGCGTTGTGCGTCGCTAGCGCTTCTCTTATTCAAATTGGCGCGCCCTTTCACTGTTCCTTCATCTTCTTCATTCGACTCCCAGACTCTCTGCGAACTTCTCCTCTGCGCACCCATCTTTCTTCAAATTCTCTGCTTCCCAATCTCTTGCGATCATCCAAAGGTATGGTTTTTCTTCTTCCTGGCCCCCTTTCGGTCATCTTTACCGATTGCATTTATCATTCTAGTTATCATGCATTCATCTCCTCTATTTCCCTCTCTCGAACCCGCGCTAGGGTTTTTTCATGCTCTTACTCTGGCTTCTGCTTCTTCTTCTTCTTCTTTTCATCTGGGCATCTCCTTCTCCTTTCCCTTTTCTGTTTTCACCGAAACATTCATCATTCCTTCTTCTCCCATTCATTCTGACCTTTTCGTTTTTCCTCCATTTGCAGCTATCTCACGATGGCTCGCTTGAAACAAACTGCGCGCATCATTGCCTCTTCTTCTGGTGCACAGCCTTCCGCGAGTGCGCCAGCTCCACCACCGCCTGTGGCTACCTCCTACCACGACAATGCCAGGGTCTACGAATGGGCTCCCCTGGCATTGCTCGCTGAAACCTCCACTCTACTGCCTGAGGGCCATCTCAAGTCCCTGCTAAGTCGCAATCCTGATGAGCCTTCCTGCTCCGTCAACAGGGAGAATGACTTCAACATTCAAATTCGCATCCCTCCTCGAGGGATGCCTATCTGCGCGGATGACAGGGCCACCAATGGGGTGCCCTTCGTCTTTGTCTACTCCGCTATCTTCAAGAGGTTGAAGCTGCGTCTCCCTTTCACCTTCTTCGAAAAGGAGCTGATGATGGAGCTAAACGTCGCGCCCTGCCAACTCCATCCAAATGCCTGGGCCTTCATCCGGGCATTTCAAATCCTCTGCAGCTATTTCGGGCTCAACGCCTCTGTGGACGTGTTCCTCTACTTCTTCGAAGCGAAGAACCCTGGGGACAGGTCCTGGGTCAGCCTGAACGGGGTTGCTGGACAGGTGCTCCTGGGCCTGTACCAGCAATCCTTCAAAGATTGGAAGGGCAGATTCTACATGATATCTGCTACCCCTCAAAGTCCAAGTCTGCTCGAGGGGTACCCCCTCTACTGGGTTCCTGGAGTTGAGTTCAAGAAATCCAGGGACCTCGAAGCTATGGCCCCCTATGAGCGCGAGCTGTGCGAGCTGCTCCTGGGGGCCAAATACAATTCTGCTCGTCTCATCAAAGACGAGTTCGATGTGGTGGCCTTAAAAAAGTATATAGGTAGCTCTTTTTTCCTCTCTTAGGATGCCTGCACCTTTTCATGCATGTTTTATGTGTTTTTTACCTTACTTGCATACCTTGGTCAACTAACCCCTCCCTTTCTCGTCTATGCAGACTCAATGACGGGGAAAGACAGAAAGCTGGCCCTGCTGGAGCTTGCCAAACGTAGGGGAGCCAAGGGCACTGGTTCCTCTTCTTCTACAACTGAGCCCATTGCGGCCCCTCCACTCTCGGTCGCGCCAGCTGAAGGCCCCGAGCAAGGGAAGAAAAGGAAAAGGCTAGTGAAGGCTTCCGCTTCTTCTGCTGCTGCTGCTGCTGCTGCTTCAACTGAAGAGGAGAGCTCAGGCTCTCCTCTTGTTCACCGCCAAAGGAAGAGAGCAGCGGTTGAGGGGGCCTCATCTCTCCAGCCTGGAGAGATTGAGGTGGTGGAAGTAGAGGAAGGGTCTTCCCCTCCCCCCTGCGCTCAAACTGCCCCAGAGCCCACCAACCTTCCTTCTCCAGGCCACCAGTTGCCTCCAACTACCAAACTGCCATCTTCCCCCCCAGCAGGCCAATCACCTGGTCCATCCGCTCATCCTGCTGGGGGCGCTTCTGCCCAAGCTGGGGGTGCACCACCACCACTGCTGCCAATCCCTAACACCGCTGCTGAATGTGGTGGGTCTAGCTCGCGCCCAAGCGCTTCTGGGGCCACCCACGAGAATTTCAGCAGGGTCATCACCCTGGTTCGGCAGCTCATAAGTAACCGGGAGCTCGTCGAGTGGAATGGTGATGAGGTTGACATGCACCTGGCAAGGCAGGTGGTGCTCTCTCTAGAATTCTCCACCCAGCATCGTAAACAAATAGCCCTGGAGAAGAGGGTGAAGGAGCTTGAGCACGACAAGGAGTCACTGCAAAGTGACTTCGAAGCTGCTCAAGGGTCCGTCGAACTGATGCGAGGCATGGTGGAGAAGGCTAGGAGGGAATACCTAGCGCAGGTCCAAGAGACCATCAAGACGGAGATCTTGATGGGGCAGATGGTGAGCTCTTTGGACTGCGAGGTGGTGGAGCTTAAGGCCGAGACTTCCTCCCTGCGCCAACAGAACACTCAGCTATTGGGGGAGCTCGAGTCCGCCAAAGAGGCAGCTGCTGCTGGGGAGAAAAGACTTGAGGAGGTGGTGGGCAAACTGTCTGAAGCTGCCTCCTCCCTTGCTGCCGTCACCACTGAGAGAGATGCTGCGGAGGCTTCAAAGCAAGAACTGGAGGGGGAGAAGGCTGATTTGATGAATGTGGGTGCTGATGCCCTTACAGACGGATTCGAGCTAGCACTCGAGCAAATCAAATGCGTTCTCCCAGACCTGGACCTCTCGCAGTTCAGCATCTACCATGAAGTGGTGGATGGAAAGCTCATTCCCCCTGCCCCTTAAACCCTTCTTTTCTCTGTAAATTTAGCTTCTGCACAGTTTTTCTTTGCACTTTGGAATTGTATAAGACTTGGCTATGAATGTAATATCTCAATGCTTCTTTCTTGCGTAAGTTTCTTCTTTTGCATTTTCTTTGAACTTCACTTACCTTTATGTGCACGACTAGCTAGCTTAGGTTCAGCGCGATCTTGAGCTTCGTCTTTCACTTTGCGCACGACTAAGTTTTAACCAGCTTAGGCTTAGCGCGATCTGCTTCTCTTATTCTTTCGTTTCAACTTGATCACGACTGGCTATTCCCTCAGCTTGGTGTTTAACAGTCCTCGTGCGCTGCTTTGCACCACTAGCCAATTACTGACGACTCATCAGTGATCGTTCTTTAGTCTTTACTTAGCTTTCTCTGTCGCTCTAGCGCTAAGTGCATAAAGGACTTTGACATCGATCGCTCAAGGTGATGCCTCGTCTTGGGGAAAAAAAAGTGTTTCTCGCTAACCCCTCTTACTTTCCCCAAGGTCATCACCCTTTGGCGGGTTGAGTCGCTCATTCCCTGCCTCACTCCTAGGGTGAGAAGGGTTTCGGACTAAGAGTCTTACTGGGCCAATATTGGTGTATGCCAAGTGGGTAAGGACGTTTTGTCAAAACCTTTCCTTTCCCTCCCTTGGTCTTACTAGCACCCCTGGCTTTTCCAACCTTTAACTGCTTGCGCTCACACCTGGGGTGAGGAAGACTTAGATCGGTGCCAGTACTTGCGCCTCGGGCAAGTAGGGCCCAACCAATCACCTGCACTTGCACCTGGGGCAAGGAGGATTTTAACTTTAATACTTGAGCACACTTGATATGCTGGAAATTTTTTTTTTAATTGGGTAGCCTCGTTAAAAACCCTCCTTAGGGAAAAGAGTGCCCCCTTGCCTGTTCAACTGTTTCCACCACATACAAAGCATGTATCTTTTAGCGCGAGAACGCCATTACTGTACAACTTTAACTGAAATAAAATTTTAAATGGGTGGCGTTCCACGTTCTGGGGATTGCTCCTCCTTCCAAAGTCTCTAGGCGATAGGCTCCGTTCTCCAATGTCTTCACCGCTCTGTACGGGCCTGTCCACTTTTGGGGATAGCTTGTTTTGCATGTCATTCTGATGCGCCTTTCTCATCACCAGATCACCTTCCTGGAAGCGCCTGGGCCTCACTTTAGAGTTGTGCCTCCGCTCTACTCTTCTCTTCACAGCTTCAGCACTGACTCTGGCCTCTTCTCGCACTTCGTCTAGCAAATCCAGATTTACCTTACGCTCTTCGTTGGACTCTTCAACAACGAAGTTTAGGAATCTGGGGGAGCTCTCCTGTATCTCCACAGGAATCATGGCGTCTGTCCCATAGACAAGGCTGAAGGGTGTCTCATGGGTGCTGGACTGTGGGGTGGTGTGATAAGACCATACAATTCTGGGGACCTCCTTTGGCCTTGTCTAGTCTTCGCTTCAGCCCCCTGAGCAGCACTCGGTTTGCTGACTCCACCTGCCCATTGGTTTGCGGGTGCTCCACTGATGCGAAGACCTGTTGTATCTTTAACTCTTCACACATCCTCCTCAGCTGATGACTTGTGAACTGGGTGCCATTGTCGGAAACCAGCCTCTTGGGTATTCCGAAGCGGCAGACAATGTTCTTCCAGACGAAGTGTTCAACTTTCTGTGCGGTGATGTGTGCGACTGGCTCTGCCTCCACCCACTTGGTGAAATACTCGATGGCCACGATGAGGAACTTCATCTGCCTTGTCGCTAGGGGAAAGGGTCCCAAGATGTCAATCCCCCATGTATGGAATGGCCACGGGCTATGGATGGACCTCAACTCCTCAGGGGGTGCCTTGTGCCAGTCTGCATGCAGTTGACACTGTTTGCATCGCTGAGCAAACCTTATGCAATCTTCCTTCAGCTTTGGCCAGTAGTACCCCGCGCGGAGTACTCTACTTGCCAAAGCGCGACCACCTACGTGGCTTCCGCGCACCCCCTCGTGCAGCTCAGACATGAGTCTGGTGCATTGCTCGCCGTGTACACAGATCTGCACAGGGTGAGAAAATCCAAATCTAAATAGGCTTCCATCTATAAGAGTAAACTTACTTCAACCCCTCTTTATTCTTTTTGCCTCTGCCAGATCGAGCGTATCTCCTTCTCTGTGAAGCTGTGCATCCCCCACCCGAGAAGCCTCCCGCGATCGTCTGCACTTCCCCATGCACAGGGACTTCATGCTGCTGTTCTCCAGTCTGGGATCCTGACGCGCGGTCACCCTGCGGCTCACGCAGGTAATCTGCTAGGAAACCAGACTTCACCAACTCTGCCAATTGGTGTCCCAGGGCCAAACAAGAATGAAGTGTATGGCCAAAGGCCTGATGAAACTCACACCACTCATTCTTCTTTCTTCCAAGCACCTTATCTGTCTTCTCTGGTACTCGTAGTCCTGCTGCTACAGCAGGAAGGGCGATGAGATCCGCCAATCCTACCATGAAGTTGTACCTCGGGGGTGCATTATTCTCCCTTGCACGCCCCCTGTTCTGGTCTTTGCCTGGTGCATAGGGACGAGGTTTTTCCCGCACCTTCTTCCCCTCCTTGGCCTCATGCACCCTTGCTTGCTGTGGCTTTCCTTGCCCTCCACGCGGTCTTGGTGGTGCAACACTTCCTCTCTTCTCAGAAACCTCTGTTTCTGCCACTATGTGTGCCACCGCACGTCGTCGGATCTCTGCAAAGGTGCTGGGATGGCTCCTGATGAGAGATTCGCTGAAAGGGCCAGGCAGCACTCCCTTCTTAAACGCGTGGACCAGCATATCTTGATCTTTGCTGGGCAATCTCACCACTTGTGCCCCAAAACGGTTGAGGTAGTCCTTCAGCGACTCCCCCTGGTATTGGCGCACATCAAACAGATCGTAGGACACCACTGCAGGTGCCTTGTTGACGATGTATTGCTCGGTGAAGAGCTTCGAGAACTGAGAGAAAGACGTGATATGTCCTTCTGGTAGGCTTACGAACCACTCCATGGCGATTCCGCTAAGCGTACTCATAAACATTTTGCAGTAGACAGCGTCTGAACCCCCAGACAACATCATCTGGGTGTGGAACGCCGTCAGATGCGCCTCCGGGTCTTCTACCCCCTTGAACGATGCCTTGACCCCCACCAGGTTGGGTGGCACCATGGTTCCCATGATCTCAGGGGAGAATGGCATGGGGAACGCTCTTGGAGGTGAGGGCATCCTAGACACCCTTTCGTCAACCACGTGTTCCCTCTGCGCTTGCAGCGTCCTTCTCAACTCCTCATTGACGCGATTCAGCTCGTCGTTCCTGCTTTGCGACGCAGCTAACTCCGTCTGCATCCTCTCTTGTTCAACCTTCGACGCTGCGGCATTATCCTGCAGCGTGCGCACCATTTCCAGGACCTGCGCCATTGTCACAACTCCTTCGTCAGCGGATGGCGCAGGCGATGGTTGTCTGTTTCTAGGCATCCTTCTCTATCAAGGAAACTGATAAAAACTCTGGTAAGTCTTTAAAACTGTGGTACATATGGCACAACGATTCACTCGTGCCCCACGGTGGGCGCCAAATGATCCTGCCGGCAACTCGAACGTGGAGGAATCGCTTCGTAGCACTCTCTGCCCTGTCTACGCGACTGCGTCTTCTGCAGAATCACCCTCAAAACCTTCTCTTGCTTCTCCAAACGTGACCTGCAAAACACACAGACGGCGCCTCTAGCGGCCGTTTGCACTCCGACGATCAAGTTAGTCCACAGAACCACCAAAGACTAGAAAACTAGTAGCGTGTGTGTGAGAACTCTTGCACTCTGTTTTTCGTCTCTCCTCACTCTCACCCTGATTCTCTCTTTTATCTCTCTTTCCCTGCTTCTGGGCATAGCAGGATTCTGTTATGCTTTTCTGGCATGTGTCAGAACCCTGTTATGCTTTTCAGAGAAAGCGTACCCTCAGAATCAGCAGTGGGGAGCGTGAGAGTCTGTGCATGTCTGCGCGTCTCTGCGCTTGGCTGCGCCTGTCTGTACCTTTAGTGGTACGGAGTGCTCTTTTGTCTGGACCGCACCCCTCTCAGATGATGACACGTGGAGGCCTGCAACTCACATCTAACCACACACGTGTCACTTACTGGAAGGGCTCTAGCGCTTCTCTTTGTGTGCCTAAGTTACGCCCTTGCAGAGTAACTTAGGATGTTTCTCTTATCTGGGCAGATCGCATACTCTTGGGAGAACGTCGGGTGTGGCTGGTCTAGGCACACTCACCAAACGTTGCTCCCTGCGTATACAGCCTACCCTTCACGATGCCATGCACGTAATGGGTTGAGGGAACCATCAACCATTGACTGGTTTACTAGTTCCCTCAGGCCACTCTCGTGCATGATTCCCAGAGGTGTGCTCATGCGAGATCCATGCGTAACGCTCTCGCTGGGAACCTCATTCCCAGTTTAACTGCGTGTAACACGAGACCCCGATGACACTACCCCGATGACTGATCAGTGTTTATCTGTTTCTCGCGTTCTGCCTTCAGGCGTTAGTCTGAGAACTGGTCTGTTGGTGGCCACTTGGCTACTGACCACCGATCACCATTCTGGATGATCTGTCCCCCGACCTCTCTGCCGCCTGATCTGTTGGTGGTCACTTGGTTACTGACCACCGATCACCTTTCTTGGCGATCGTCCCCCTGACCTCTTTGCCACCTGGTCCACGTGTCACCCTGCGAGTGGTCCACGTGGTTCTCTGATGCTGACGTCATCGACTACCGATGTCCGATCGGATCACCTCATAACTAGGTCGCCAATCTGAAACTGTCGCGGCTTTACCTTAGAGCTATATTGCCGCTCTACTCTTCTCTTTACCGCTTGGGCTTTTATTCTGGCTTCCTCCCTGGCTTCGTCGAGTAAATCCAGGTTTACCCGCCTTTCTTCGTTGGATTCTTCAACCACAAAGTTTTGAAAGCGTGGCGAGCTTTCGTGTATTTCTACCGGGATCATCGCGTCCGACCTATACACCAAACTGAAAGGCGTCTTCATGGTAGAAGATTGGGGCGTGGTGTGGTATGCCCATACGATCCTTGGTACTTCCTCCGCCCACGCCCCTTTTGCCTTCTCTAACCTTCTCTTTACACCAAGAGTCTTTCCAAGGCCCTAACACCTTATCAGACTTCACCGGTCGCCTCAACCTTTCAGCTATATTAGGCACGGCGATCAGGTCCTTCAATTCCACCACAAAATTGTATCTCGCCGGCCTCGTCCTCTCTCTGGCCGGGCGATCGCCTCCTGCTCGACCCTGGGATTGGGGCTTTCTGGCCTCGTAGGGGCATCTCCCCTCTGGTTTCTTCCTTCCCGTCGTGGTCTCATTGACCCTGACGGGCTGAGTTCGCATCGGTCCTCTCGGGCGTGAGGGCACGACGCTGGTGCGCTTCTCACACACCTCTCCCTCATAAGCGATATGTTCCACCGCCCGACGGCGTATTTCAGCGAAAGTCCTAGGGCGGTTGCGAATTATGGATTCGCCAAAAGGGCCGGGGCATACACCTTTCACGAACGCGTACACAATCATGGGCTCCTCTGATGTACCAACCTTTACTACCTGGGCCCCGAAGCGGTTGATGTATTCCTTTAGGGTCTCCCCTTGATACTGTTTCACATCAAAGGCGGGGCCTTGTTTGCTAGGTATTGTTCCCTGAACAACCGCGACAATTGTCGGAAGGAGTTGATATGGCTGTCCGGGAGACTGATGAACCAATCCATAGCCATCCCCGTCAGGGTGCTCATAAAGAGCTTGCACTTGGCAGCGTCGGAGCCGCCTACCAGGACCATCTGTGTGTGAAATGCAGAGAGATGCGCCTCAGGATCCTCCCTCCCGGTGAATATCACCTTGGGCCCTGCGAATGTGTTGGGGATCACTGCATCCAGAATCTCCTGCGAGAAGGGAGTGGAAAACTCCCTTGGCGGGGAGAGGTTCTCCATCTCGTCATGTTCACGTTGCCCCCGATTATTCCGCAAACCCCGGCGCAACTCCTCATTTATACGATGGAGCTCTTCGTTCCTCACATGCGAGGCTTCGAGATCCGCTTGCATACGTTTCTGTTCCAACTTCGACTCCGCCATATCATCTTGCAACCCCCGCATTATCTCCAGGACCTGCTGCATGGACAGTTCTTCTGGCGCAGTGTGTGCGGTAGCTCGTCTAGTGGTGGCCATTCTTCACTGTTTTCTCGATCGTTGTCGTGACCTGATAGATCTTTTCAAACTTGCGATGGGACCAATGTTTTATATCGGGCCCCACGGTGGGCGCCAAATGTTCCGTCCGGTTGACCTGGGACGTCTTCGTGCGCGACCTCAACCGTCAGCTAGGGACTCCTTCCCACTGGTTACCTGTGGATTCCTGCAAAGAAGGACAAAAGAGCGCCTTAGCGGCCGTTTGCACTCCGACACTCAAGTTAGCCAGCAAGAAACACCAAAAACTATGCACCTCCGTATCGGAGCACCGTGTATGGCACTCTGAAGGTGGTAAAAAAGGAACTGTGTCTAGTGTATATTTTCTCGTTCTGGCAAAGATCTTTCCCCAGTCCCTTGTACGTAACCTTAAGGCTCGAGCAAGCAACTAGAGAGTTTTTGGAAAATTTGCCAAAAGTTCGAACCCCGTTCCCAACATTCAAGGCGCTATTTAAACTACCCTAGCATTTAAAGCGCCTTAAAGCGCCTTTAATCATAAAACGTAGCGCATTTAATTAGAAAACGTAGCGCATTTAAGACGTTAAAAACGCTTGGGAGCCTTTATAGTACCTTAAACGCTCGAAACGGAAACTTTATTCAATGACTTTAATTACCTGGTACCTGGCTAAATGGTGTTCCTATTCTGACCTGGCTGCTGTACACGTGGAGGGTCTCACAGCGCCATGACCCCATCTGGGGGCGTTTCTTCGTGTGAGTCCTCTTGCTTGGGAGTGCCACTGCGCAAGGGGTGACTTTTTGGGTGCCAACTCATGCCCCCGATCATCTAGTCACTCACTTTGAGAGCGTATCTGCCTTCCTCTCGTATCTGTCCCAAAGGCGTCTCTGGGGCGGCAGGGGTACTTCACGAGTTAGGCTGCCCTACACTGGTGCTATCCTTGAAGCCACCTTTCTCTTCTCTTTATCACTACCCCGGATTATCGGGACCTGAGACCTTCCCACGGCGTCGCTCCCTCCATGGTCTTTCCTACCCATAGGTATCGGGGAACCACACAGTGATTGCCTTGCCTTAGTGATATTTGATCTTGGCGACGTCCTGGTTGGGCGACGCCTTCACCTAGGCGACGCCTTGCCTTGGCGACGCTTCCTCTTGGCGACGCTGGCACTCGGCGTCTCTTCACCTAGACGACGCCTTATGTTGACTTTGAGTCCAGATGTTGACTTTGACCTTGACTTTGTCAACCCCCGGATACGGGACGGTACAGGTTGCAAATGTAACGTTTAAGTTACCCAAAACCCCGCGCTCAAAACCACTGTTTCATCCACTTTCTCTGCATTTCCGCACTGTTCATCTCCTTCGAGCTCTTTCTCTGCAATCCCCGCTCTCTCCTTCGCGCTTCCATTCCTTCCCTACTTCGACACTCAAAGGTATGATTTTTCTACCTCCATGACTCTTCTTCTTCATCGCGTTGCATCGTTGTGTATTGAACTGCCTGGGACTGTTTATGTTTCTGCATTTCTATATTCTTTCGCTTCTCCGTTCTTCTCCGCTCTCTTCTCCCCCTTTTTGGGTTTTTTCGCGTGGGTGGCATTTTCTAGGGTTTTGTTCCCCTTTCTGCCTTGGCATCGCTTGTTAAAACCCTTTTCCTTTCTTCTTTCTCCAGCTATTTATCCGCATCATGGTGCGCCTGAAACCAAGGACCAGTTCTCCCCCCAAGACCGACTATAAGGCCCTCTATAAATGGGCCCCTGACGATCTTCTAAACAAATGCACCACCCTGACTTCGAGAACCATCGTGGTGACCCCCATTTGTACAACTTCAATGCCTTCTGTCGCACCCACGATGCCCACATTTCCGTCCGTCCCGGCAGGCTAGGTGATGAGAATCAACTAAAGGTGGCTTTTTATAATGAAGAACAAGATCATTCGCCTTCATATTTAAAGTTTTACTTGTTAATCTTTGCAAAAGATAAAGCCCAAGCCCAAGCCCAAGAAGGCCAAAGCCCACAAAAGCCCAAAGTCCATCCCATGAAGGGCAAGGCCAAGTATTAAATAAATATTGTTTAGAAAGGTGTTTAGAGGGAAACATTAGAAACCTCTATTGTTAAAGCATCTTTTAGTCTTTAGTTAGGAGTCTTAGGGGGGTGTGTTAGTAGATAGGTGTAGGAGTAGAAAAGGAGGTGCCAAAGTGAAGGAAGAGGTCACACCTTCCTCATGCTTTGTTTTAGGCGCAAATTCTAGAAGCTTTTTGGGAGGGAGTTTTTTGAATTTGTGTAGCTTATATTTCAGCACCTTAGGCTATAAATAGAGGTGCTCTCTTTGTATTTTTCAGATTGGAATTAATCTAAGAAAACTCTACTCAAATTTTGAGTGACCTTTGGAGAGCTTTTGGAGCCTTCTTCTCTAGTCTTATCTTGATGGATCAATGGAGTCCTCAAGTGGCGGCATCACTCTTATCTAGGAGCATTCCACACTTCTAGTGGCGAGATCATCCACATCCTTCCATCTTCATGAGCACTCTCTTCTCCTTCCTTTCTTCTCTTTCAATTGTTCATGTTGTCTTGTGTTCTTGAGTTTTTTTGGTTCAGTTTTTCTGTTTTTCCAGCACCTATGTTCTGTTCTCGCCTTTTAATTTCAATTCTGTTCGGTTCCTTTTAGTTTCTCTTCTTTTTTGGTTCAATTTGACTAAAATTGGTTCATCCAAATGAGTTTGGGATTTGGTACTAGTTTTTGGTGAGTTCTTGTCTTAGAACAAATGATCCAACTCTAAGAAAAGTGCCTCTATAATGTCCAACTCAAGGTGATTCCTAAGAAGGTCAAGAACCTTTCTCTATGTGGCTAGTGGAATCACATCACCAGGGGAACCTGTTTGTGTGGATGACAGACCCAGGAGTGGGACCCCATTTTTTTCATGTATCAAACTGTATTCAAACGCGTTGGTGTACGCCTTCCGTTCACACCCTTCGAGAGGGAACTCCTCACAGAGATTAATACGGCCCCTGCCCAGCTACATCCCAATAGCTGGGCCTTTGTTCGGGCCTTTCAGATTCTTTGTGGATATCTAGGCGTCCTCCCTTCTGTGGACGTCTTTCTACACTTCTTCGAGGTGAAGAAGCAAGGGAAAAGCCTCTGGGTGAGCTTTTCCGGGATCGCTGGCAGGATCTTCCTTTCCCTCTTCCAGAACTCATATAAAGGCTGGAAGGGAAAATTCTTCAGGGTGTGCTGCGCCAAACAGGACCCCACAGCCTTGGACGACTTCCCACTATACTGCACAGAGCATCCCAAGCTGGTCAAGGCTAAGGCCCTGGATGAGCTGTCCTCTGCTGATAGGGGGGTATGCAAGGCCTTGGCTGGCCTAGGGATCGTTTTCGACACGCTGAAGATCATAGCGTGCGAATACAACGCACACACCCTGTTCACCTATTTTGGTAGGGAGGCTCGTTTCTTGTTGCCCTTTCTTACTGCATCATGCTTGTTCTGTTGGCCTCCTCCACCTGTTTCCCTCGTTGCTAAGTGTCCTTATGTTTCGTTCATCTGCGTGCTTTGTGGGTTTATATAACTGCATTGGCGTTAACTTCTGTTCTTTGGTTTGTCTGAATGTAGGATCAGTGATGGATTCTTCCAAGAGGATGGTCTTGGCGAAAGCACTGAAGGCTGTTCGTGCCACCAAGGCTGGCGCCTCCTCCGCCCCTGCTGCTGACCCAAACCTCTCACTATCCTTGCCCTCACCAACACCAACCACCACCGAAACTCCACTAGGCCCATCTTCACCACCCCCACGTAGCCCCCAAACACTTCAAAAACCCAGCTCACCTCCACCCATCGCCGCAGTCCCACTGGTTGTGGCCTCATCGCCTGCCCCAGCCCCCCGGGACAAAGGGAAGAGGGTGTTGGAGATCCTCTCCGATGATGAGGACTCTGATGGCGTGGTATCCTTCAAGAGGAGGAAGGCTGCGAGGGTTCCCATCCTACCAGTAGCATCACCCCAGGGAGGGGATTCCTTCAGGGACAACCCCCCTAGTGCTACCTCTCCCCATCCCACAATAGTCCAAGAGGAGAAAGGTGAAGGGGCCGAGTCAGCTCCGCCTCCCCCACCAACAAAGGTTCCCGCTGATCCTGCCTCCATTTCTGCCGCCCCCAATCTTATTGCTATTCCTCCTCCAATCATGCATCTGATGAGAGGCTTCAACGGGGGATTAATGCCAGAAGGCTTCGACAGGAAAGAAGGAATGCCCTTCTATTTGGGAGCCTTCTTGGCCGTGGCCCTTGATTGGCGCGCCCAAGCTAGAAACGCAAACTTAAACACACAAGCCCTTCAGGCCCTCGAAGCAAGAGTGGCCGCTCTGGAGGAGGAGAAGAAAGCTCTGGGACGCCAAAATGAGGCCTACCAAGCCTCTCTGAAGTTGGCGCAAGAGGCCAAAGAGGAGGCTGAAAGGCAGCTGGGTGAGGCAATGGAGTTTCAGGCTGACTTCTACGTTCGGGAAGTCTCTCTCCAGGTTCAAATAATGGACCTCCAGGACATGGCCGAAGCCTCCGAAGAGCTTCAGAAAGACTTGGAGGATCAATGCTATGGGCAGGCTGAAAAACGGGAGTGGATGGAGGAGGAGATGGCTACCCAGGCCAAGACATAGGACCTGCCACCTTGAGTTGGATGATTGAAAATCTGACTCTGAACTGCCACCTTTACTTTTTGCGCTTTATGCTTGTTCTTGCCAATCTTCGATAAATTTGTAAACCCTTTGAACTATTTGCACCTTTGTCGGAGCCATGGGTTTTGTATGACAATTTTATACTTCTGAGGTATCGGGTTCCGTTTGCATGATATTCTTACCTTCGTTCTTCATTTTTGTGTACTTCAACTGCTTTGCCTGTATTTTTACCCATTTCTTTCGCTGTGTTGGGCGGTCCTGTGCACCTGGTACCTCACTTCTAACGTGCACCTCAAACCTGCTCAGCCTTCGTATCTATGAGGCCTCTGCCTCGTGAAGGCGCTGGCCGCTTGCCATCGCTGCGAGCGCAAAGGTTGAGACCTGCTCTGTGTCCTAAACACTTGGGACAAGGTCGCGCTTCAATGCCCACGCCCATGGAGAGGCCTGTCTAATCAGTGTCGTATCGTCCATGGAGTGTCTTAAGCATCAAGGCGATCTGTCCCTTAATTCTTAGTGCTTGGCGCCCACGCCGGAGGAGAGGACTGCTGCAGCAGCGCCATATCGTCCTCAGGGTCTCTAGAAACCTAAGCACAGGGAACGCTCGAAGCCCCCCTTGGGGTCGTTCCCTCCATGGTCTTTTCTTCCCATGGGTATCGGGGAGCAACCCTGCCGGTTGTTCACTCGGCCTCTGGCGATCTCGTCTCCCTCCACAGTCTTTCCTACCTGTGGGTATCGGGGAGGCGACACCGTTAGCGACTGGTTTTGACTTCTTCGATTTCGTCTCCCTCCACAGTCTTTCCTACTAGTGGGTATCGGGGAGGCGACGCCGCTAATAACTTATACGGGCGACGCCCTCGGCGTCTCCTACCAGCGACGCCTTCAGTTTCTTGGGGATGCCTGGTGCGATCAACCTATTGACTTTGACCTTGGCGTCGACTTTGACTTCGATTTTGGTCAACGCCTGGGGGTAGCGTAGAGCTCAGGGTCTCGCCCGCGCCATCCACGTGGCATTTCCCGCATGGTTGATGGGACGTTCCCTCACTTGACTTGATCCTGACATTTTCTGAGCTTCTGACAAGATGCTCCCATTCTCGGCGGCGCATCGTACCCTTGGCCATTCTGTCGACGCGACGTTTTCTGAATGTTAACCAGTGGCGCCAGGATCATCCTCCCATCGTCTGACACGTGGCTCGATCGCACGGTGCTCCCATTTGCGTCGCTTGGCACTCTAACTGCAATATTTAGATCTTCAAAATCTTGTACCTGCGTTTATCATCCCTGTATTTCGCACCCTCTTTGCACCGTTACACAAAGAGTTCCTTCTGCATTCCTCCTAGTTGGCGCTTTACCTCCCGTATACCTAACGCGCCATTCTCCTTTGAACTCCCCAGCTCTTTGCTCACCTCTTGTAGCGACATGTCTTCCCATGTTCCTCCCCCTAGGGTTAGCCCCAAGGACCTGTATGCATGGGCCTCGCGCGAGCTCCTTGACGAGTGTTCATGCTTGCTTTCTACAAGGGCAATAAGGGAACACAAAGGGGATTCGTGTTCCTATGATCATCGTTCCTTCGCTAGGAGGCATGATGACGACATTGCCGTATTCCCTTGCACGTTGGGGGAGCCGGTGTGCGGGGACGAACGGGCCAACGACGGGGTCCCCTTCTTCTACTTCTACCAGGTGGTATTTAAGAGCATCGGCGTGCGCCTGCCCTTCTCCAGGTTTGAGAGGGAACTACTGACGGAAATTAACGCTGCACCGGCCCAGTTGTATCCTAATAGCTGGGCTTTCGTCAAGGCCTTTGACATACTCTTTGGCTTTCTGGGGTGTGCGCCCTCGGTTGATATCTTTCTTCACTTCTTTGAGGTGAAGAGGCAAAGGAACAACCTCTGGGTGACCTTCAGTAACGTTCCCGGCAGGGTTCTCCTAACTCCTTTCCAAAACTCCTTCACAGGGTGGAAGGGTAGGTTTTTCAAAGTCTGTTGCTCCGATCTCGTGCCTTGCGCCCTAGATGGTTTTCCACTGTACTGGGTGAGGGAGACGAGAGTCCTGAAGTTCAAACCCTTCAAGAAACTAACCCCGAACAACCAGGTGGTTTGCCGGATCCTGGCTGAGGCGGGGGGTTTTGACTCCGCCACTCTGGTTAGTTTGGAGTTCAACGTCGAAACCTTGGAGAAGTATATATGTACGAGTGACTACCTTGGAAACTTCCGTTCTTGATCCTTTCTAAATCTTTGCATGTTCTGTCTTGCAGTGTCTTTACCATGTCTGTTTCCCTTGGTGCAGGTTCGAAGATAAACCAGCAACGGAGGTCACAGCTTACCCGGGCACTGAGGGCTGAGAGTGGAGCTTCGTCCTCCTCCCATCCCGACTCCGGAGGCCACTGAAAAGTGGTCTGTTTGTGCTTTTTGTTTGAGCATAGGGCATGTACCTGTTCGCCTCATTTGTCTTATTGACCTTTATCTCGAACTCTATTTGTAATATTAACTCTGGTGTCATGTTTTTGCTTTCTGTAACGCCGCCTCATTTTTGCACACCTTCGCCTATATTTGCTTCTTTTAACACACTGTGCACGTTTCCTTCGTTATGTTTCTCGGCGACGCCTGCATCTGGCAACGCCCCTTTCCTGGCGACGCCTGCTCTTGGCGAAGCATATGCTTGGCGACGCCTGTCGCCTATTTCGAATCTTTGTCTTTTATCTTTTTACCCCTTGGCCTTGCTCTTTGAGTGGAAAGAAGATAAAAACTGAGGCAAAGCTTTTCTCAAACTTCTCTTTCTTTTTATTTGGGTGACCTCGTTAAAAAACTCCCGAGAGGGAAAAAGAGTGTCCCCTACAATAAAATTGTTACATGGCTGTTTACTTACATAGTTCAACTAAAATAAAACTTCAAATTGGCCGCATTCCAGCTGCGCGGAATGGGACCCCCCTCCAGAGTCTCTAAGTTGTATGAACCGTTCCCCTTAGCTTCGGTGATTCTGAAGGGTCCAGTCCACTTGGGAGACAATTTATTTTCCAGCTCATACGGGTGAGCCTTCCTCATAACTAAGTCGCCAATCTGAAACTGCCGTGGCTTCACCTAAGAGCTATATTGTCGCTCTACTCTTCTCTTTACTGCTTCGGCCTTTATTCTTGCTTCGTCCCTGGCCTCGTCCAGTAGGTCCGGATTCACTTGCCTTTCTTCGTTGGATTCCTCAGCCACGAAATTTTGGAAGCGTGGCGAACTTTCGTGAATCTCAACCGGGATCATCGCATCTGACCCATATACTAAGCTGAAAGGCGTCTCCATGGTGGAAGATTGGGGCGTGGTGTGGTATGCCTATACGATCCTTGGCACTTCCTCCGCCCACGCTCCTTTAGCCTTTTCTAGCCTTCTCTTTAGCCCTCTCAGCAAAACTCTATTCGCTGACTCTACCTGCCCGTTAGTCTGGGGGTGTTCGACTGATGCGAACACTTGCTTGATGCCCACCTCTGCGCACAGGTTTCTCAATTGCTGGCTGGCGAACTGGGTTCCGTTTTCGGATACTAGCCGCCTAGGTACGCCAAAGCTACACACAATGTTCTTCCAAACAAAGTGTTGCACCTTGTGCGCAGTAATCTAGGCCACGGGCTTCGCCTCTATCCACTTGGTGAAGTATTCAATGGCAACAATCAAATACTTCATCTGCCTTATCGCCAATGGGAATGGACCTAGGATGTCGATCCCCCACGTATGGAAAGGCCACGGGCTGTATATGGATCGCAGCTCTTCTGGCGGCGCCTTGTGCCAGTCAGCGTGTTTTTGACATTGCTTGCAACGCTGGGCGTGCCGCACGCAATCCTCTTTTACTGTTTGCCAGTAGAAACCTGTGCGTACCACCTTAGAGGCTAAGGACCTTCCCCCTACGTGACTCCCACAAATGCCTTCATGGAGCTCCGCCATTATTCTGGTGCACTCGTCGCCGCTTACGCACGTTAGGATAGGGTGGGTGAACCCGTGCCTGAACAATACTCCATCCACCAGGGTGTATCTTGCGGCATTCCTCTTAACCTTCTTGCCCTCTTCAGGTTCCGCTGGGAGAACCCCATCTGCCAAATACCGCCTGTATGGCATCATCCAGGTATCTCCTTCGGCTAAAGCACATATCTGCGCGTGCCTTCCTCGTTCGGGCGTGTCCGCGTATGTGCTAATATGGAGCGTCTTCACCGTATCTTGAGTCAAAGAACATGGAGGACATTCACCCTGTTATCCTCCACGAATTTCCTCGAGGCTTTGAGCGTCTCTTGGATTACTGTCCTCTGCCTGCCCCCCTTGTCTGAGCTGGCCAGCTTGGCCAGCAAGTCAGCACTGGCATTTTGTTCTCGTGGGACATGTATTAGCTCAAGAGCGCTAAACGCTCCCTTCAGCAATTGGACGTATTTCAAATACGCCGCCATCTGTGGGTCTTTTGCTTGGAACTCACCCGATACTTGTCCCGTAATCAGCTGGGAATCGCTTTTCAACAAGAGGTTCTGCGCGCCCATCTCCTTAGCCAGGAGCATCCCTGCAATCAGAGCTTCGTACTCAGCCTGATTATTACTTGCCTTAAAGGCGAAGCGCAGAGCTTACTCAATCAATACACCATTGGGTCCCTCCAAGACTATCCCCGTACCACTTCCTTGCTGGTTGGAATAGCCGTCGATCGAGAGCAACCACTGCGAGCCCGCCTCCACCTCCTGTTCGCCCCCGGCCGAGAGTTCTGCCACAAAATCTGCATATACCTGCCCTTTGATGGATCCTCTGGGCTCATACTGGATATCAAACTCTGACAACTCCACCGCCCAGCGCACCATCCTTCCCGCTACGTCAGGTTTCTGCAACACCTTTTGTATAGGGAGGTTCGTCATCATCACCACTGTAAAGCTGTGGAAGTAATGGCGGAGCCTCCTGGCCGAAAATACCACGGCCAACGCTGCCTTCTCCAGCGCCCGGTATCTTGTCTCCGGGTCTTGTAAAGCCTTGCTGACGAAATATATGAGCTTTTGAACTTGGTCCTGTTCCTGGACCAACACAGAACTGATTGCTCGTTCTGTTACCGTGAAGTATAGCCGGAGGGGCACGCCCGCTACTGGTTTGCAAAGGACCGGTGGCGTCGCCAAATATTCTTTCAACTTGATGAAAGCCGCTTCGCATTCGTCAGTCCATGCAAAACGACTATTTCTTTTAAGGCACTGGAAGTACGGGTGCCCCTTCTTTCCTCCAGCAGAGACAAACCTTGATAGTGCCGCCATTCGCCCCGTCAGCTGCTGCATTTCCTTCACTGATGTCGGGCTTCGCATGGCGATGATTGCTGCGCATTTATCGGGGTTCGCCTCTATTCCCCTCTCTGTGAGCATGAAGCCTAGGAACATTCCGGCCTCCACCCCGAAGACACACTTCTCGGGGTTTAGCTTGAGGCGATACTTGGATATGGTGACAAACAACTCCTCTAGGTCCGCCACGTGCTGCATCCTATCCTTCGACGCCACTACCATATCATCCACGTAGGCGTATACATTCCTCCCTAACATGGGCGCTAGGACCTTGTCCATCATCCTTTGGTAGGTGACGCCTGCGTTTTTTACCCCAAAAGGCATCACCTTGTAACAATAACAGCTAGTCTCCATCATGAACGCAGTTTTACTCTCATCTCTCGGGTGCATTTTGATCTGGTTGTATCCCGAGAATGCATCCAAAAAGCTAAGTACCTTGCAACCGAAGGCACTGTCCACAAGCGCGTCGATGCTGGGTAGTGGGTACGAGTCCTTTGGGCACGCTTTATTCAAGTCGGTGAAGTCCACGCACATCCTCCACTTCCCATTCGCCTTCTTCACCAGGACGACGTTGGCCAGCCATTCAGGGTATTGAATCTCCCTGATGTGACCAGCACTCAACAGCTTCTGCCTCTCTTCCCTTACCACAAGCTGCCTCTCTTCATTAAACTTTCTCCTTCTTTGACGCACGGGGTGGACCGTGGCGTCCATGCTAAGGTGATGGCATAGGAAATCAGGGTCGATGCCGGGCATATCCGAGGCAGACAATGCGAAAGCATCTAGATGGCGTGAAATCACCCCCGCCACCTCATCTTGCTCTTCTTGGCTCAGCAAATGCCCCAACTTAAATGTTTTGCCGCCAATTTCCCTCTCCATCACGTTATCCGCCTGCAAATCCCTGCTATTTACCTTTGTACCGATCAGGTAATCGGGAGTGATGACATGGCAGCAAACGATAATATAGGCGTGTTGAACGGGACACCTGGCTGACAGAAGGGAAGTACATCGGAAAGTCTGTGTAGTCGTCGATCGTTGACTTGGCGTTCTCCGATCTCTAGTGTGTGTAACCGACGGTCACCAGAGTTGCGTCATAGTCGCCATATGTGAGTACTAGGAGATCAGGTGGTTAGAGACCGCCGAAAGGGGCACATCGCCGAAAGATCAGGAAAGCTTGCTTAAGGTTTCCAAGGGGTACAAGTACGGGGGACTAGTGATATGCTTGTCACGCAACAGTGGAGGATGAGGTTATCAGAAGATCATTCCCTAGCCAGAGGTCGGGGCAAGGGAACAGTTTCCCAGAACATGCATGGTGTGCAAGTGAAGCAGATCGTGATAGCGGCAGGCGAGACCACATAGAAGGTGTGCATGGTGACACCCCGTACTCGCCACTTAAGGGGGTCGCGCTCTAAGGAAAGCTGTGCACCAAGTTACCCCTTGTATGGGTAACTTAGTCGAATTGCTTGAAGAGTAGAAGTGACGCTCAAGTGGAGGAGGCTCCAGATAGCGACACGTGTACAGCTGGATGTGAGCCACGTGTCCAGAGGTGTAACCGTCAAGAGAGAGAAAATGCTCAGGTATATAAGGAACACTTAATAGACTTTTGAGGTACGCTTTCAGAATACTTTCTAGTGCACTAAGATTCACTGCGCACGGTTCCTTGAGTTGAGATATTCTCTCTGAGTTTTTGGTGATTCCGCCATTGACTTGAGCGTCAGAGCGCGATCGGCCGCAGCGGCGCCACTTTGTTTTCTTCAGGTTCTTGCGAGGAATTAGGGCATGAGGTGCAAAGGCTAACGTGGTGCGAAGCTGATCAAGAGGAGAGACCTTTGACGTGGCAAGACTCTTGCACTCAGGTCAACCGGCAGGATCATCAGGCGCCCATCGTGGGGCCGTGTAAAACGTGTTTCCCATCCACAGCGTGAGTTTCTTGAAGTTTCTGCAGTTCTTGTGTGGTTGTGTGCTGGTGCAACCATTTTCGAAGTTTTTCACCGTTTGTTTGAGTTTCCGATTGGTAAATTGAAGTTTTTCACCGTTTGTGCGAGTTTTCAATCGGTAAATCGACGCTTTTACCATTCGTTCGAGTCTTCGATCGGTGAATCGTGAGTTTTAGTGGAGAAGCAGGAGGTTCGTGTTGAGATTGCGAGTTTCTGTGGAGGTTTGGACATCCGAATCAATCCCGTGCTGTTGCGGTTGCGTTCTTGGAAGTTCTTCGGAGTTAAAGAAGTTTTGACCGATTGGTTGCTGGATCGATCGTTCCGCTGGTGAAGGTTCTGGTCGTTGGAGTTTGATCTGTTGGTATTTCATGAGAAAGATGAGAAGTACGCGTCCAAGTCCCGTTGTGCCAACTCCTGAAGAAAGCGCCATGACCATGGCGCAAATGATGGAGATCATGCGCGTGTTGCAAGAGAATGTGGAGGCGTCGCGCGTCGAGCAAGCGAAGATCCACGAAGACCTGGTCGCCTCTCAGGCCAGAAACGAGGAACTCAGCAAGGTCACTAAGGAATTGCGTCAAGCTCTTCACGAGTAGAGAGGACGCGCAACCGATGAAGAAGTTACACTGTCATCGCCGCCGCGCGTCTTTCCGATGCCGTTTGCTCAGGCGATCACGGACATGGTGATCCCTGCGAGCGTGGTAGCTGGGAAAGCTTCTTTCACCGGCGTGGAGGATCCTGAAGCACATCTCACTGCGTTCCACATGCAGATGATGCTGTCAGGAGGCTCAGACGCAGTTTATTGCAAGATGTTTATGAGCATACTCCAGGGAACAACGCTGGAATGGTTCGTTAGCCTACCTACAGGTCACATAACCAGTTTCCAGCAATTCTCAAAGCTTTTCATCGACCAGTACATCGTGAACAAGGCGCCACCTAGGGTGTCCTACGACTTGTTCGACGTAAGGCAATATCAGGGAGAGTCCCTCAGGGACTATCTGAATCGTTTGGGAGCACAGATGGTCCGCTCGCCTGCCAAGGACGAGGAGATGTTGGTAAAGGACTCACCATCCTTACGATCCAAAGAAAAACAAGGGGAAGGGTCCAGGGCGCCCTAGGGAGTTCAATCGCCCCCCGAGGTACAAGTTCGTCATGGGGTTGGCGGACCTGATCGCCATTCCCAACATAGCTGCCAGGCTTAAGGTGCCTGAGAAAGTCTCAGACAAGGTGTTCGGACCAAAACCGGACGCGTGGTGTGAATTCCACCAAAGTTTTGGTCACTCCCTTGATTCGTGCTTGGCCCTGGGTTACCAACTCGACGATTTGGTCAAGAGAGGCTTCTTGAAGGACTACCTGCTGGACAAGAGAAAGGGGCAAGCGTCGACCTCCCAGCCGGCGAGCAGTGAGGGCCAACAGCATGAGGTGCCCACTCACGGCGAGATCCATACCATAGCTGGAGGTTTCTTAGGGGGTGGATGCACTGCATCACAGAGGAAGAAATATGCAAGGTCTGTGACGGCATTGGAAACGTTTGAAGATCACTCGCCGGATGTGGACATCACGTTCACCAAGGGGGACCTCAGGGACGTTGTGCCTCATGACAATCATCCCATAGTTATCTCGTTGGTCACGGCGGGAAGGAAGGTCCACCGGGTGCTGATGCATCAAGGAAGCTCGGCAGATGTCATGTTCTGGCCGACTTTCAACAAGCTGCAATTACCCCTTGACCAGTTAAGGCCCTATGGAGGATGCTTGTATGGGTTTTCTGGCGACCAGGTGGAGGTCAGGGGGTACATTGAATTGAGAACTACGTTCACGGACGAGGCGGCCTCGAGGACGGAGAAGATCAAGTACCTCGTCGTGAATGCCCCCTCGGCGTATAACATTCTGTTGGGAAGGCCGACCCTCAACAGAATAGGAACTGTACCCTCAACAAGGCACATGAAAGTTAAGTTGCCATCAATGGAAGGAGTGGTGATCACCATAAAATTGGACCAAAAGGAGGCAAAGAAATGATACGAAAATAACCTCAAGACTAAGAGGTCGGTGAGTTACATCACCACAACGCCGCCTCCCGGTGTGGAGCCCAGGCCAACAAAGGGGCGAGTTGTTGACACGGCGACCGGCGAGTTGATGATCACCGAAGGCGACGAGGTCATGATAGACGCCGAGGTGGAGGGAATGAACGTCGGTCGGGAGGAAGAAGCAAGAAACCGCCCAGAAGAGGCTAGGGAGTCGGGAATCGCCAGGGCGGTGATCGCTAGTGAAACCCGGCCCAAACTCGTCGAGGAGTTGCTCGAGAGGGAGATCGGGGGCAAGGTCTTCAAGTTGGGAAGATCTTTGGAAGGTGAGACACAAGACCAGATCGCCAGGGTGATAGAGAGGCATCTGAACGCTTTTGCATGGTCTGCCTCATACATGCCGGAAATCGATCCCAATTTCTTGTGTCATCACCTAACGATGGACCCTCAGGTCAGACCAGTGCGGTAGAGAAGAAGAAAGTTCAATGAGAAGAGGAGATAGGCGATTAGGGATGAAACACAAAAGCTCCTCGCCGCAAGCCATATCAGGGAGGTCCAGTACCCTGAGTGGTTAGCTAATGTCATGCTGGTAAAGAAGAGCAACGGGAAGTGGCGCATGTGCGTTGACTTCACGAATCTAAACAAGGCTTGTCCGAAGGATTCATACCCATTGCCAAGTATAGATGCCTTGGTCGACAGCGCAGCAGGATGGAAGTTGTTGAGCTTTCTGGACGCCTTCTCAGGGTACAACCAGATAAAGATGCATCCCATGGATGAAGAAAGGACCGCCTTCATGACTGAGAGATCGTGCTACTGCTACAAAGTGATGCCCTTCGGGTTGAAGAATGTGGGGGTCACGTACCAAAGGTTGATGGATAAAGTACTCGCACCGATGCTGGGAAGGAATGTGCAGGCGTACGTAGATGATATGGTTGTGACCTTGCTAGAAAAAAGCAAGGTCACAATCGCCAAGTATAAATTGAAGCTAAATCCCGAGAAGTGCATTTTTGGCGTGGAGGCGGGGAAGTTCCTGGGTTTCCTCTTGACTGAGAGAGGAATTGAGGCAAATCCTGATAAGTGTGCTGCCATATTGGCGATGAGAAGCCCGGCTACCGTGAAGGAGGTGCTGCAGCTTACAGGTCGGATGGCGGCCCTATCTCGTTTCGTATCAGCTAGTGGAGAGAAAGGCCATCCGTATTTCCAATGCTTGAAGCGAAACAATAGGTTTGTCTGGACGAAGGAATGTGAAGAAGCTTTCGTAAAGCTTAAGGAGTATCTGGCGAGCCCGCCGGTTCTGTGCAAACCTTTGGTGGGAACGCCTCTCAGGTTGTATTTTGCCGTAACTGAGAAGGCGGTGAGTGCGGTACTCGCCCAAGATCAAGATCACACCCAGAAACCTATTTATTTCGTCAGCAAGTTGTTACAAGGCCCGGAAGTAAGGTATCAGGCTTTGGAGAAAGCCGCCTTGGCAGTAGTATTCTCGGCGAGGAGGTTGCGTCACTATTTTCAAAGCTTTATGGTGTTGGTGATGACCGACTTGCCTATCCAGAAAGTCTTAAAGAAGCCTGATGTAGCTGGGAGGATGGTGAAGTGGGCAGTGGAACTGTCGGAGTTCGACATCAGATACGAACCCCGAGGACCGATCAAGGGGCAGATTTTCGCTGATTTTATGGTCGAACTCTCTTCGGAAGCAACTCAGGTTGAGGGGAACGACTTTCGTTGGGTTGTTTCGGTAGATGGGTCGTCCAACCAACAGGGCAGCGGTGCTGGAGTCATTCTAGAAGGGCCCAACGGCGTGCTGATAGAACAGTCCCTGAGATTCGCCTTCAAAGCCAGCAACAATCAAGCAGAATATGAGGCGTTGATTGCAGGTATCTTGCTGGCCAAGGAGATGGGAGCTAAAGTGTTGATGGCCAAGTGATCCGGTCGGTCATCGGTAGTCGATGACGTCAGTAGAAGATAACCACGTGGACCACTCGCAGCGTGACACGTGGACCAGGTGACAGATAGATCAGGGTGAACGTGATCGGTTCTCAGTAACCAAGTGACCACCGACAGATCAGGCGGCAGAGAAGTCAGGGGACAGATCACCCAGAACGGTGATCGGTGGCCAGTAACCAAGTGGCCACCAACAGACCAGTTCCCAGATGAACGCCTGGGGTCAGAACGCGAGAAGCAATAGAGCACTGATCAGTCATCGGGTGCATGGTCATCGGGGTCTCGTGTTACACGCAGTTAAATTGGGACTGAGGTTCCCAGCGAGAGCGTTACGCATGGACCTCGCATGAGAACATCTCAGGGAATCGTGCACGAGAGTGGCCTGAGGGAGCTAGTAAACCGGTCAGTGATTGGTTATTCCCTCAACCCATTACGTGCGTGACACCGTGAAGGGTAAGTCGTTTACGCAGAGAGCAACGCTTTGTGAGTGTGCCTAGACCAGCCACACCTGGCGTTCCCCTGAGAGTATGCGATTTACCCAGATGGAAGAAACGTGCTAAGTTACTCCGCAAGGGAATAACTTAGGCGCACAAAGAGAAGCGCTAGAGCCCTTCAAGTAGTGACACGTGTATGGTTAGATGTGAGTTGCATGCCTCCACGTGTCATCATCTGAGAAGGGCGCGGTCCAGATAAAGGTGCACTCCGTACCGCTAAGGGTACAGACAAGCGCAGCCAAGCGCAGAGACGCGCAGACACGCACAGACACCCACACTCTACTAATTCTGGAGGTACGTTGTCGCAGAAAAGCATAACAGGGTTCTGGCACATGCCAGAGAGGCATAACAGAATTCTGTTAGGCCCAGATACAAGGGGAGGCATAAAAGAGAATCAGGGAGAGATTGAGGGCAGATAGAAAAAAAGAGAGCAAGAGTTCACACACACACACTACTAGTTTTTCTCATTGGTGGTTCTGTGATCTAACTTGATCGTCGGAGTGCAAACAGCAGCTAGAGGCGCCGTCTGTGTGTTTTGCAGGTCGCGTTTGGAGATCCTAGAGAAGGTTCTGAGGGTGATTTTGCAGATAACACAGTCGCGTAGACGGGGCAGAGAGAGCTACGAAGCGATTCCTCCACGCTCGAGTTGTCGGCAGGATCACCAAGAGTGACTCATTGTTGGTCACAGGGCAGGTAACAGGCGAGTTCCAGGCCAAGGACCCACAAATGGCGGCTTACTTGGAGTATGTGCAGGAGTTGAAGGGTTCCTTTGTCTCGTTTGAGGTAGGGCATGTACCCAGAGAGCAAAATGCCCGAGCTGACTTGCTGGCCAAGCTCGCCAGTTCGGGCAAGGGGGGTAGGCAGAGGACAGTTATCCAAAAAACTCTGAAGACGCCTAGAGCGTTTGTGGCAGACCACCAGGTTCTTCAGATAAGTAAGTCGACGGAGAAAGCGGCGAGGAGTCACAGGTCCTTGACCCAGGAGACCTAGAGAACGCTGAGGATAAGAGCGTGCCCAGGGGAAAGGGGGAACATAGCACAAGTCTGCACTACGCATAGGCCAGACATGTGGATAACACAATACCAGCGCTGCCTAGCAGATGGCGTTCTCCCGCTGGATCCGACGGAGGATAGGAAGATAAATAAGAACTCTAACAAGTTCACCCTGATCGACGACTAGCTGTTCAGGTTTGGGTTTACACACCCACTCCTAGTATGTGTGCACGGAGAGAAATGCACAAGAATTATGACCGAGCTCCATGAAGGTATATGTGGGAGTCACATCGGGGGTCGAGCTCTGGCTGCAAGAGCTCTCCGTGCAGGTTATTACTGGCCAACGATGAGGGAGGACTGCAAGAAGTATGCTCAATGTTGCAAGCAATGTCAGCAGCACGCCGATTGGCACAAGGCACCTCCAGAAGAGCTGAAGTGAATTTACAGCCCTTGGTCGTTTCATACTTGGGGAATTGACATTCTGGGACCTTTCCCATTGGCGGTCAGGCAGATGAAGTACTTGGTAGTGGCGATTGAATACTTCACCAAGTGGATCGAAGCGGAGCCAGTAGCCTAGATCACTGCACATCAGATCGAAAGCTTTGTATGGAAGAACATCGTGTGCCGGTTTGGTGTGCCTAAACGCCTGCATAGTTTGGGCGTACCATACCACTGAACAGTCAGGAACCCACGAGACCCCGTTTAGCTTGGTTTATGGATGTGATGCGATGATTCCAGTTGAAATCCAGGAAAGCTCGCCGAGATTCCAGAACTTTGTGGCGGAAGACTCGAACGAAGAAAGAAGAAAGAATCTGGATTTACTAGATGAGGTCAGGGAGGAGGTGACAGTGAAGACCGAAGCAGTAAAGAGGAGGATTGAGCGAAGGTATAACTCTAAGGTAATGCCAAGGCAGTTTAGAGGAGGCGACCTGGTGATGAGGAAGGCCCATTAGTACGAGATGGAGAACAAGTTATCGCCTAAGTGGACGGGACCGTTCAGAATAACCGAGGTGTTCGGGAACGACGCCTACCGCTTAGAGACGTTAGAAGGAAGGGCGATTCCTCGCACTTCGAACGCCACACATCTCAAATTGTATTACAGTTAAAGCCTTGTAAGTAAAGACGAACATGAAGAGATTTACATGCTTTCTGTTAAAACAGTTTCGAGGGGGCGCTCTTTTTTCCCTAAGGAGGGTTTTTAATGAGGCCACCCAATAAAGAAGAGTTTTCAAGTTTGAAGTTTCTGAGATTGCATGTTTTATAGTTAAAAGTTTTAAAGTCCCCCTCGTCTTTCGACGATTGGCGGCAATAGTCGAAAGTTTTAAAGTCCCCATCGTCTTTCGGCGATCGGCGGCAATAGTTAAAAAGTTTAAAAGACCTCATCGTTTTCGGCTATCGGAGGCACCAGTGATGATTAAAGACCTCAACGCTCTCGTGCATCTTGAGGCAAGAGAAGAAGTCCTCCTCACCTTTGAGCGAGTGCAGGCGAGAACTGATGAGAATCAAATAAAGGAGGTTTTTATTAATGGAGGAAGAGGACATCCACCCTCACATTTGAAGTTCTTCCTTCTAGTCTTCTCAAAATTAAAAGAAGACATAAAATAAAGATGAGGCCCAAGCCCAAAGCCCAAGCCCAAGCCCAAGAAGGCCAAAGCCCAAAGAGCCCAAGTCCATCCCATGAGGGGCAAGGCCAAGCTTTGAAATACTCTTGTATAGTTTTAGGAGGTGTGGTTATTAAATAAAGGTGTGTGAAAATGTAAAATAAAGTCACATTGTCCATGTGACTTAGGAGAGTGGTGTATGTGTAGTTTTTGGGAGGTGTCATAGTAGAAAAAGGTCACACCTCCCATGTGACTTGTTTTTGGTGGGAATTTCAAATGAGTTTATTTGAAATTTCCCACCTATTTTTCAGCACCTTAGGCTATAAATAGAGGTGCTTCCTTTGTAAAATTCAGATTTGAATTTTATCTAAAGAAACTATACTCAAAATTGGAGTGAGCATTTGGAGAGCTTTGAGCTTCTTCTCTAGTCTTATCTTGAAGGACCATGGTTTCCTCAAGTGGCGGCTTCCACACTCATCTAGGAGCATCCATTCTTCTAGTGGCGTGATCATCCAACCATTCCTCCATCTTCATGAGCATTCTCTTCTCCTTCCTTTCTTCTTCTTCAATTTGTTCTTGTTGCCTTGAGTTTTGAGTTGTTTTTGTTTCGGTTCCTATAATTTTCCAGCACCTTTATTCTGTTTAGTTTTTAAATTCTGTTCGGTTCTTTTGTTTTAAGTTCAATTCTGTTCGGTTTATTCTTTTCCTTCTCCTTTGTTGATTCAATTTGACAATATTTGGTTCATCCAAATGAGTTTGGGATTTGGTACTTGTTTTGGTGAGTTCTTGATCTTAGAACCATGATCCAACTTCTAAGAAAGTGCCTCTACATTTTCCAGCTCAAGGTGATTCCTCAAAGTGTCAAGAATCTTGTTCTATGTGGCTATTGGAATCACATCATGTGGTATCATGAGTCTTAGGTTCTTCTTGTTTAATTGTTGAGTTGTGTGCACTTTATTTTCAAGAGCTCTTTTAATTTCTTGCAATATTAAGTTTCTGTTTTAGAATTTTAATTGAGTTTTCTTGCTGTTTTTCTTTTGCTCCAAGTGTTTGTGGAAAGGTTTATGGCACTCATAATTCTTATGAGTATGGTTGCTCTTTTGGAATGGCATTATCCTTCCTAGAGTATACCTTAAGCTTCCTTTCACTTGTTACAATTTGTGTTGTGTCTTTTAATTTTTGAATCATGTCAAGTTTTGTCTTAGTCATGTTATTCCATATATGTCATTACTTCTAGTAGTACTTTTATTGTTTTGATTGTTTCTTGCTTTGGTGTCATATAATTTTCTGAATTGATGTTGATCCTTTGTGCATTTTCTTTTTAGAATTGAGTTCATACTTGTATTCTAGACCTATACAAGTTCCACTACATCATTTTATATTATGTCTTTGCTAGTTCATCATTCTGTTTTTTTATTCCTATTAGGATTCCTCTGTTTCTGAAAAGAGTGCTTACTGTTTTTCCTTATTGCAACTGATTTACGTACTTTAAAATTCTGAAATTCTGGATTTGAGATATTCAAAGTGTTAGAAAAGAATAGAAAAAAGAATCATTCAAAAATATGAAGTACACAAAAAATGATAAATAAAATAAAAAAAGTGTACATTCCTGCCGAAAAAAATACGGTAATCTGGCAGTGATTTTAAAAAATTTATTTCTCTCAATTGGCTTACTGTTTTTAATTGATTCCAGTGACATTTTTGAGTTAACATCTTGAAGTTTCTGTGGTATAAATTTCATAATCCAGTTCGCTCTACAACGTTCCAGTTAAATCAGTGAATATCAAACACAGTTTGCATAAAAAAAAATAAAATTTCCAGTAGCTAAATTTTTTGTTTTCTTCATCTACTCTAGAACTTTTCCTTAAGTATTCTTTTGTGTGCCTACTTTTCTCATTGAGTTCTTTATTTTCTTGATTGTCTTTCATTCTTACTCTTTGAGTTTGTCTTACATATAGTTTTCCTTTTGCAATTACCTTTCCTTGCTTATACCTTTTCTTGTTTGTCTTTATTGTTTCTTTGGTTTTGTGGTGGTTTGCTCTTAAGATTGGTGTGCTTGCTTTGACATATTTCATTTGAGGATTCCAAGGCCTCAAGATCAGATTGGTGCAAGAACATTATTTCTTTGAGAGTGATCTCTTTTTTCAGCCTCATTTCACTTCGGCAGTTTCATTGCCAAGCTCACTGTTTTTGCTAATTTTGTTTCTTAACTTGTTTGCTGTTTTTGTGTGTTTGCTGTTTTTTATTTGCAAAATGGCTGGCTATTCAAGTGGTGCATCTTACAAACAGCATTCTCCTTCCAAAGCTTCAGTCCTTGGTGAAGAAGAACATAGAAGAAGGAGGCATCACCATCATTCTCATGAAGAGAGCTATAACCGTGACCAAAGATATCACCAAGTGTTCAACATTGCTTGTAAAAAAGTCCCTAGTTTTAATGGTGATAGTGATCCTAATGTGTATTTAGATTGGGAGACTAAGGTTGACCATTATTTTCATGTGTATAGGGTCCAAGATGACGATAAACTTAGGATAGTTTCTTCATCCTTAGTGGGCTATGCCAAAGAATGGTGGCATAAAATTGTAATGGACATTATATATCGCAAGAAACCTCCCGTGGTTTCTTGGAATGCTTTGAAAGAGTGTATGCGCGCGAGGTTTGTTCCTCCTTCTAGGAAGGAACACTTGTTGAAGTTCCAAAGGCTTCCTCAAGGACATAGGATGATAGAAGACTACTTTCAAGATTTTGAAACAACTTTGACTAAAATGAATATGCATGCTAATGAAGAGTCAAAGATAAAATGGTTTGTACGTGGTTTGAGAAGAGATATTAGAGAACTTATAGAATTAAATGAGTACTCTTCTTTAAAGAAAGTGTTTCGCCAAGCCATCAAGGTGGAATCCTATCTTTTGAAATCAACTTTCAAAAATACTCATGATGATGATTTCTACAACTCTTCTAGGAAGGATGCCCACAAAATTTTTACTCAAAATTCTCCTTCCAATTTTTCCAAACAAACCATGTTTCCAAACAAAGTTTCTACTACAAATCTTTCTACTCCTAAGTCACCTACCAAAACTTCAAATATCAAATGTTTTAAATGTTTAGGTTTTGGGCACATAGCTCTTCATTGTCCACAAAAGCAAATCTTAAAGATCAACAAGGTAAAACAAGACCTAACTCACCCACCTACCACAAGTAAACAAGAAAAAGACAAAGAAGGCCAAGTTGACATGGGTCTTATCCTTTCACCTCCAAGGTGTTTTCCTTCCTTATCTTTTTCATTACCCAAGGTTCCTATTTCACCACCATCTTGGTTAAAAAATGTTAGGGATGATTTGTTCATACCTCCTAATGGTTGTCACCATTTAAGAGGTCTTTTTCCAAAACATCACATCATTCCCAAACAAATTTTTCCAACTTGGTCGATTTATAGAACCTCCTTTTCTGAAATCCCATTATTTACAAATGCTAAGTCATGTTTACATTTTTCTTCCACTTTTAATTGTAAAACTAAACTGACTTTGTTATATGCAGGGATTCAGAATTCGTGGACGAATTCTCTCCAACTCGAGGAGTATGATGAGAATCAAATAAAGGAGGTTTTTATTAATGGAGGAAGAGGACATCCACCCTCACATTTGAAGTTCTTCCTTCTAGTCTTCTCAAAATTAAAAGAAGACATAAAATAAAGATGAGGCCCAAGCCCAAAGCCCAAGCCCAAGCCCAAGAAGGCCAAAGCCCAAAGAGCCCAAGTCCATCCCATGAGGGGCAAGGCCAAGCTTTGAAATACTCTTGTATAGTTTTAGGAGGTGTGGTTATTAAATAAAGGTGTGTGAAAATGTAAAATAAAGTCACATTGTCCATGTGACTTAGGAGAGTGGTGTATGTGTAGTTTTTGGGAGGTGTCATAGTAGAAAAAGGTCACACCTCCCATGTGACTTGTTTTTGGTGGGAATTTCAAATGAGTTTATTTGAAATTTCCCACCTATTTTTCAGCACCTTAGGCTATAAATAGAGGTGCTTCCTTTGTAAAATTCAGATTTGAATTTTATCTAAAGAAACTATACTCAAAATTGGAGTGAGCATTTGGAGAGCTTTGAGCTTCTTCTCTAGTCTTATCTTGAAGGACCATGGTTTCCTCAAGTGGCGGCTTCCACACTCATCTAGGAGCATCCATTCTTCTAGTGGCGTGATCATCCAACCATTCCTCCATCTTCATGAGCATTCTCTTCTCCTTCCTTTCTTCTTCTTCAATTTGTTCTTGTTGCCTTGAGTTTTGAGTTGTTTTTGTTTCGGTTCCTATAATTTTCCAGCACCTTTATTCTGTTTAGTTTTTAAATTCTGTTCGGTTCTTTTGTTTTAAGTTCAATTCTGTTCGGTTTATTCTTTTCCTTCTCCTTTGTTGATTCAATTTGACAATATTTGGTTCATCCAAATGAGTTTGGGATTTGGTACTTGTTTTGGTGAGTTCTTGATCTTAGAACCATGATCCAACTTCTAAGAAAGTGCCTCTACATTTTCCAGCTCAAGGTGATTCCTCAAAGTGTCAAGAATCTTGTTCTATGTGGCTATTGGAATCACATCAAGAACAGAAGAAGTCCTCCTCGCCTTTAAGCGAGTGCAGGCGAGAACAGAAGAAGTCCTCCTCGCCTATGAGCGAGTGCAGGCGAGAAGAGGAGAATTCCTCCTCGCCTTTAAGCGAGTGCAGGCAAGAACAGAAGAAGTCCTCCTCGCCTTTGAGTGAGTGTAGGCGAGAACAGGTTAAAAGTCCTCAGTGCATCCAGGGGGGAGGAGATGTACACCCCGGGCAAGTTGAGGCACCAGAGAAAGGCCTTCTCACCTCAGAGTGAGTTCAGGCAAGATGAAACTGGAAGGCCAAGGGTGTTCATGACCTCAAAACGGCGGGAAGGGAAGGTTGATGGAAAACGCCTTTTCCCCTTTAAGTGAAACATCAATATTGACCCAGTAAGATCGGATAAAACTTCTACGCCTGCACTGTGAAGATGGACAAAATCCTTGCCATCTTGAACGGGTTCAGGTACGGCGTGAAGGGGGGAAGCGGTTGAAAGAGAACGGAGGTAGGTTCGTAAAGAACACCTCAGTACGCAGATCATTGTTCTAAAACTCAGGGAGGTGGAGAAGGGTCTGAAAGGCGCCTCCGCCCCCAGATGAGGGAACCATGATCAGGTTATACAAAGAAGGGTGACATCGCCAGAACCCAATGGCGACAATAGACGAAACGTGAACTTCACTTGGCAGATCGGGTAAGCAGTGTTTAGAATATTAAATTGAGTTAAAAACCTGCTGCCTAGCAAGTGACTTCGCGGTAAGGTATATTGCCTTAAGTTCACGAGTTTTATTGAATACCATCGCCGAAGAGTTGGTAATTGCTCAAATTTACTTTGAGTTAATAGTTTGCTAAGTTTGTTATAAGATCAACAGTTTGCTCGAGTTAAAAGCAATATGTAAAGGGTTGAGTTCAAGTATTGCTGAGTTAATTCGTTTGAGTAAGTTTCACTAGTTATGTTGGTTAACCACACAGCGAATAGAGGCATATAAGGCAAAGTAGAAAAATAACATCCCAGCAATGGAAGTTACATAAGCAGCGTCAATTCAAGTTTGTACACAGATATAAACACTTACATAAGCAGTGTCATTACAGATAAAAGGTTTACAAAGAAGAGGTGATGGGGGAAGGTAGTTAGTCTTCAGGGGGCACGATCTTCCCGTCCACCACGTCGTTAAAGATTGACAACATGGAGAGGTCGAGCTCAGGGTATTGGCATGCTATTTGCTCCAGAGTAGCGTCAAACTCGGCGGAGAGGACTTGAGCAGCGCTCTACTCGAGCTCATGTATTTGCTTCTTCAGTTCTTCCTTCTCCTCATGAGTTCAAGCGAGTTCTTCAGCAGCTTTTTTGCTCTCGTCCCGAGTCTAGGTCAGCTCTGCAGCAATCTTTTTGGTCTCCTCACGAGCTTTGGCGAGCTCAACAAGAGCCTTGTCCCTTTCCTTCTCGACCTTCCCTAGGAGGATCTCCCTATCTGCTGATCTCTTCTCAAGTTTCTCCACCATGGAAACTTCAGCCTTTCGTGCGGCCTCCATATCTGCCACCTTGACCCTGTATGGAACCAACTTACTCTCCAGGTCAATTTTCTCTTGAAGCTGGGTGTGCAGTTTTTGGCGCAGATCAGAGGCTTCCTTGCGTGTGTTCCTTAGCTCGACATCCATTGCGTCCTCCAGCCTTGAATGTTCGATCTCCACCATCATTAGATTGCAAGAGAGTTTTTCAGCCTCAGCCCTTATCATAAGGTTTGACTCCTTGAGCGCGAAGTTCTCTTCTTGGAGCTTCTTGAGTGAATCCTTCACAGCTCTTGATACGAGCAAAGGAAGATCTTCCGCCATGGTTTTCAGTTGGGCTGTGAAGGGTCCCAAGGTTTCTTCGAAGGAAGCTGGGAGGCTTGAGGCTGATGCTGGAGGCACTGGTGGGGTCTGATGTTGACTTACACCACCACCCTCTTGAGCTTGTAAAGCAAGGGGGGCTTCTAGGTGTAACGGTGAGGTCGGAGATTCTGTTATAAGTATTGGTGAAACCTGAGCGCCCTCATCTTCTCCTAATGCGGCCCCAGCGATGGATGTGGTCGAAGGAGGACCCTCTCCGACAAATACAAACGGTGTTGAGGCGCTTGGAGGGTTCTCTACGTAGTTAGGGCCGCTGCTTTGAACCACTGGGGGCACGGCGACCAGGGGTGTTGCTTGGACTGGTCCTAGCGGAGCTGGAGGTGAGGGCGGTGTTGGTGTTGGGAGTGCAGGTGGTGTAGAGGTGGCCACCCTTGTCCTCTCAGTGATAAGACAATCCTCAGTGTCTTCGTCGTCATTTTCTTCCTCTTGCACCACCTGAGGAGTCTTCCTTTTGGGTTTCCTCAAAACTAGTTTTTTCCTTTCTGGGGCGGGTAGTGCCCCAGAAAAAGTTGGACCTCGAGGAGGAGTCTTGCCTTGGGCAGCGGCGATCTCCACCATCGAGTTGGGCACAGTTTGGGAGCCCGCCGCAAGCTTGTGGGATCGGGCGATCGCCCTCAATTCCGCCAGTTTTCCTTTTCCCAACATGTTATCTGCACAAGGTAAAGGATAGATGAGCAACCAAGGCAGAAGCAGAACATGCAAGTATATTCATACATAGATAACACAAGTAGTACATGGATGAATGATCAAGGCCAATACAGAATAATGGAATGCCAAAAATAGAATGGTAAAAATGCTAAGTCAGTTTTAACACGAAGCGAGAGTCTTGGTGCTGGGGTAAGGGCTAACCTATGTGCATTTCGAGTTGGCTCTCGAAGAACTCTTAGGGAATTATTGAGGCAGTGGGGAAGGTGATGTTGGCAGCAGCCACACTCTTCCAGAAGAGACAAAGATCTTTGTCTAACTCCCCCATGTTGTCAGGACTTCTTGGTCTCCTGAAGTTGTCCTTGGAATCTTTGTTCCCTTTGTTTACCCAATACAGGGGGAAGCCGTCAAGCAGTGAGGGGTCTTGATCGTTCTGGCACACCTTGACGAACTTCCCCTTCCAGTCTTTATAAGATTGCTGGAAGATTGAGAGGATTGACCTCCCAACAATCCCATTCAAGCTGACCCAGGGCCGATCTCCGGGATTCTTTGCCTCAAATAGGAAGAGGAAGACATCGACTGAAGCCGGCAGCCCCAAGTGCGCACAAAGAATTTGGAACGCCCTTACGAACGCTCAGCTGTTGGGATGAAGCTGGGCAGGGGCGATGTTGAGCTCGGTCAGTAGCTCTCTCTCGAAACGAGTAAAAGGAAACCTAAGTTTCACTTTCTTGAACAGTGTGGCGTAGATGAAGCAGAACAACTCGCCGTTGTTCCCCTTATCGTCTGCACAAATCGGTTCTCTCGGGAGGCAAGGCAGCACGATCACTTTGTTATCATGCTCCTTGTGAAATGAAAGGTCGGGTTTATCTCCTTTCTTCAGTCGAAGCACACCCAACTCAGTATTTATTGACGAGGTCTCTTTCAGCAGAGCTGGGGTGGCCCAAGGATAGAGCTCCTTGTAGTCTTGCGGAGGAAGGGAGGCTCCCCCGGCGAGTGTTGGAGTTGCCTGGGTAGGGATGGCGTGAGAAGAGGTAGGCCTCTCGGCCTGTGTGGAGGGAGCACTAGAGGCTCGTGAGGGGTTGCGTGTTGGTGGAGGATTTGTCCCAGGGACAACCCTACGAGTTTTGGGTGGAGGGTTTCGCGATGAAGAAGGAGGATTAGCGGTGGACTTCGTGTGAGCCATCGCAGGAACTGCAAAGGAAAGAAAAGGGATGAAATGAGGATAGCAGAGAATGACTCGATTGAGGACGAAGAGGATAGAACGAACGAATAAGGGTTCGCTGGGATAGATGTTATCAAGGACGAAACCTTAGGTTACAAGAAAAAGAGAAACATCCCACAACGTATGCTTCAGACAGTTAATGGATAATGCAAATCGATTAAAATGCAGTAAATGTCAATAGGAGGAGTAAAAGGCTTACCTTTTTATGATCGGATGAACGCTGAAGAAAGTTGAAAATTGAGAGAGACGAGAAGTTTCGTGGTTCGCAGAGAAAGCGTTTGGAATGCTTGAGGATGAAGAAAGATGATGAAACAGTGAATAGCGCAAAGGGTTTAAGGGTTTCGAACGTTGTAGGAAGCGCAAACAACGATTAAAAATGACCGTTGATGAAGCCACGTGTCGTTTGATTAAAGAGGGGGTTGGTGGAGCGTCAGAGAAGCAAAGGGTACGAACGTACGAAAGTCCGTACAAGCGCCACGTAGATCGACGATGATTTGACTTCTTAGTCTTTTCGCTGGTCAAGTCTCAGCTTAAGACTAGGGGGCTTGTGTACCGATCAGGTAATTGGGAGTGATGACGTGGCAGCAAGCGATAATATAGGCGTGTTGAACGGGACACCTGGCTGACAGAAGGGAAGTACATTGGGAAGTCTGTGTAGTCGCCGATCGTTGACTTGGCGTTCTCCGATCTCTAGTGTGTGTAACCGACGGTCACCAGAGTTGCGTCATAGTCGCCATATGTGAGTACTAGGAGATCAGGTGGTTAGAGACCGCCGAAAGGGGCACATCGCCGAAAGATCAGGAAAGCTTGCTTAAGGTTTCCAAGGGGTACAAGTACGGGGGACTAGTGATATGCTTGTCACGCAGCAGTGGAGGATGAGGTTATCAGATGATCATTCCCTAGTCAGAGGTCGGGGCAAGGGAACAGTTTCCCAGAACATGCATGGTGTGCAAGTGAAGCAGATTGTGATAGCGGCAGGCGAGACCACAGAGAAGGTGTGCATGGTGACACCCCGTACTCGCCACTTAAGGGGGTCGCGCTCCAAGGAAATCTGTGCACCAAGTTACTCCTTGTATGGGTAATTTAGTCGAATGGCTTGAAGAGTAGAAGTGACGCTCAAGTGGAGGAGGCTCCAGATAGCGACACGTGTACAGCTGGATGTGAGCCACGTGTCCAGAGGTGTAACCGTCAGGAGAAAAAAAAATGCTCAGGTATATAAGGAACACTTAACAGAGTTTTGAGGTACGCTTTCAGAATACTTTCTAGTACACTGAGATTCACTGCGCACGGTTCCTTGAGTTGAGATATTCTCTCTGAGTTTTTGGTGATTCCGTCACTGACTTGAGCGTCGGAGCGCGATCGGCCGCAGCGGCGCCACTTTGTTTTCTTCAGGTTCTTGTGAGGAATTAGGGCGTGAGGAGCAAAGGCTAACGTTCTGCGAAGCTGATCAAGAGGAGAGACCTTTGACGTGGCAAGACTCTTACACTCAGGTCAACCGGCAGGATCAACCTTATTGGGCGTCACCTCTTCTACGGGTGATGTGTCGTCGGGCCCCTCCTCCATGTGCGTATCTGCCTCGGGCGTCGTCACAACGAGTGTGGCCTGACTAGGCGTTGACTCTGTGGGCGTCGCTTTAATCAGGGGTTCTATCTCCATCATTGCATCTGCTCTTCGCGGACGCTCGAACACCATAAACACGCCTCTCTTCGTTTTCAGGCTATTCTCATAACATTTCCGTGCTTCCTCCTGATCCGATTTAATGACAATCACCTTGCCGCTGAGATATGGCAGCTTCATCTTCATATGGCGCGTGGAGGCTATTGCGTTCATCCTATTCAACACTGGTCTGCCCAACAAGATGTTGTAGGCGCAATTGGCGTTTACGATCAAGTACCGGATGCCTTCGGTACGCGAGGCCTCTCCATCCGTGAACGTTGTCCTCAACTCCAAGTAGCCTCGGACTTCCACCTAGTTATCTGCAAACCCATATAAGCACCCTGTGTAGGGTCTCAAAAGGTCGGGAGACAACCGCAACTTGTTGAATGTCGACCAGAACATGACATCTGCAGAGCTTCCTTGGTCGACAAGAACCCTGTGCACCTTTCTGCCCGCCGTGACGACTGAAATGACCACGGGGTCGTTGTCGTGCGACACAACATCCTGCAGATCCGCCCTCATGAACACGAGGTCCGACTCCCACGGATCACCTGAGATTCTTTCTTCAATTGAGTTGACCCCCCTAGCGTACTTCTTTCGCTGGGAGGCGGTGGGCCCTCCACCGGAAAAGCCACCAGCAATGGTATGGACTTTGCCGAGGACAGGCATCTCGTGCGCTTGCTCCTCTGCCGGCGCTGGCAGGGCCGCGGTCGTGGCGGGCTCTGCGACATAATCCTTCAGAAATCCATTTCTCACCAACTCATCTAGCTGGTAACCCAGTGACAGGTAGTTATCGATGTGATGGCCGAAAGCCTCGTGGAACTCGCACCAAGAGTCCTTCCGAAGCCCTAACACCTTGGCAGTCTTCGCCGGTCGCCTCAACCTTTCAGCTATATTGGGCACGACGATCAGGTCCTTCAACTCCACCACAAAGTTGTACCTCGCCGGCCTTGCCCTCTCTCTGGCCGGGCGATCCCCTCCTGCTGGACCCCAGGGCTGGGGTTTTCTGGCCTCATAGGGGCGTCTCCCCTCTGGCTTCTTTCTCCCCGTCGTGGTCTCGTTGATCCTGAAGGGTTGAGCCCGCGTCTGCGCTCTCGGGCGTGAGGGTACGATGCTGGTGCGCTTCTCGCACACCTCTCCTTCAGAGGCGATATGTTCCACCGCCCGACGCCGTATTTCAGTGAAGGTCCTAGGGCGGTTGCGAATAATGGATTCGCAAAAAGGGCCGGGGCATATGCCTTTTCTGAATGCGTACACGATCATGGGCTCCTCTGAAGTACCAACCTTCACTACTTGGGCCCCGAAGCGGTTGATGTATTCCTTTAAGATCTCCCCTTGATACTGTTTTACGTCAAACAGGTCGTAGGAAACTGGCGGTGGGGCCTTGTTCGCCAAGTATTGCTCCCTAAACAGCTGCGACAACTGCCGAAAGGAGGTGATATGGCCATTTGAAAGGCTGATGAACCAATCCATCGCCATCCCCGTCTACGTGCTCATAAAGAAATTGCATCTCGCGGCATCGGAGCCGCCTACCAACACCATCTGCGTGTGGAATGCAGTGAGATGCGCCTCGGGGTCCTCCATCCCGGTGAAAATCACCTTGGGTCCCACGAATGTGTTGGGGATCACTGCATCCAGGATCTCCTGCGAGAAGGGTGTGGAAAACTCCCTTGGTGGGGTGAGACGCTCGGTCTCATCTTGTTCACGTTGCCCTTGGTTATTGTTCAAACCCCGGCGCAACTCTTCATTCACCCGATGGAGCTCTTCGTTTCTCGCGCGCGAGTCTGCGAGATCCGCCTGTATGCGCTCTTGTTCCATCCTCGACTCCGCCATCTCATCCTACAGCCCCCGCATCATTTCCATGACCTGCTGCATGGACATTTCCTCACTCGCCGCGCGTGCGGTACCTTGTCTAGTGGTTGCCCTCATTCTTCACTGTTTCCTCCAACTTCAGCCAACGTTATGGTGGCTCTGATAGATCTTCGTTGCTTGTGATGGGACTGATGTTTTAAATCGGCCCCACGGTGGGCGCCAAATGTTCCGGCCGGTCGTGCGCAACCTAACCCGTCAGCTAGGGACTCCTTCCCACTGGTTACCTGTGGATTCCTGCAAAGAAGGACAAAAGGGCGCCCTAGCGACCGTTTGCACTCCGACGCTCAAGTCAGCTAGCAAGAAACACCAAAACTCTACACCTCCGTATCGGAGTACCGTGGCTGGCACTCTGAAGGTGGTTAAAAGAAATTGTGTATAGTGTATGTTTTCTCGTTCCGGCAAACAATCCGTCTCTAGTCCCTTGTGCGTAGCTTGTGGGCTCGAGCAAACAACTAGAGTGTATTATGGGAAAATCTGCCAAAAGATCAAACCCCATTTCCAACATTCAAGGCGCTATTTAAACTACTCTAGCATTTAAAGCGTCTTAAGGCGCATTTAATTATAAAACGTTCAGCGCCTTTAAGACGTTTAAACGACTTAGAGCATTTATAGTACCTTAAACGCTCGAAAAGTAAACTTTATTAAATAGCTTTAATTACCTTGTACCCGACAAATTGACGTTTCTATTTTGACTTGGCTGCTATTACACGTGGAGGGCTTCACAGCACCGTGACCCCATTTGGGGGTATTTCCTCATGTGAGTCCTCATATCTGGGAGTGCATCTGCGCAAGGGGTGACTTTTTGGATGCCAACTCATGCCCCCAAACCTCTAGTCACTCACTTTGAGAGCGTATCTACCTTCCTCTCGTACCCTGCACCTGGCTGCCCCCGGGCGTGACCCTTCTCATATGTCGTAACTATCCCAAGGGCGTCTCTGGGGCGGCATGGGCAGTTCACGAGTCAGATTGCTCTCCACTGGCGCTATTACTATGGCCTTGAAGCCACATTTCTCTTCTCTTTATTGCTACCCCGGGTTATCGGGGTTTGAGGCCTTCCCACGGCGTCACTCCCTCCATGGTCTTTCCTACCCACGGGTATCGGGGAGCAATGCTGTGGTTGCCTTGCTTTTGTGACATTTTACCTGGGCGACGCCTTACCTAGGCGACGCCCCGCCATGGCGACGCTTGCACTTGGCGACGCCTTATGTTGACTTTGACCTTGACTTGTCAACGCCCGGGTACGAGACGGTACAAGCGTGCATCTGACACTGCTTGCAATGCTGGGCGTATCGCACTCAATCCTCTCTTACTGTTGGCCAGAAAAACCCTGCACGTATCACCTTGGATGCCAAGGATCTTCCTTCCACGTGGCTCCCTCAAATGCCTTCGTGGAGCTCAGCCATTATCCTGGTGCACTCATCGCCGCTTACACACGTCAAGATAGGGTGCGTAAACCCATGTCTGAACAATATTCCATCTACTAGGGTGTACCTGGTGGCGTTCCTCTTAATCTTCTTGCCCTCTTCTGGTTCCGCTGGGAGGATTCCATCCGCTAGGTATCGCCTGTAAGGGGTCATCCACGTGTCGCCTTCCTCCACAGCACACACCTGTATACTTCTTTCTTCTTCTGGCGAGACTGCGTAAGTACGGATGCGATGACTCCTTAGTTTTCCTCTTATTGTACTAACATGAAGGACGTCCACCCTACTATCTGCAACGAATTTTCGCGGCATTTTGAGAGTCTCCTGTATTACGGTCCTCTGCCTTCCCCCCTTGCCTGAGCTGGCCAGCTTGGCGAGCAGATCAGATCTGGCATTTTGCTCCCTGGGGACATGCACCAGCTCAAATGCAGCGAAGGCTCTTTTCAACACCTCGACGTACCTCAGATATGCTGCCATCTGAGGGTCCTTTCCTTGGTATCCCCCTGTTACTTGTCCTGTGACCAATTGTGAGTCACTCTTTGCCAAGAGGCTCTGAGCACCCATTTCTTTAGCCAAAAGCATCCCCGCAATCAACGCCTCGTACTCCGCCTGATTGTTGCTTGCCTTGAAGGCGAAGCGTAAAGCTTGCTCGATTAAGACTCCAACAACTCCACTGCCCAGCGTATACCATCCTTCTGGCCACGTCTGGCTTTTGGAATACCTTCTGGATGGGAAGGTTCGTCATTACTACCACCGTAAAATTGTGGAAATAGTGGCGAAGCCTTCGTGCCGAGAATACCACCGCTAGTGCTGCCTTCTCTAGCGATTGGTACCTTGACTCTGGGCCTTGCAAGGCCTTGCTTACAAAGTATATGGGCTTCTGTACCTGGTCTTGTTCCTGGACCAGTACAAAGCTAATGCCCACCCGTGGCTTGCAGAGCACGGGTGGCGTCGCCAAGTACTCCTTCAGTTTGATGAACGCTGTCTCGCACTCGTATGTCCACGTAAAACGACTATTCCTCTTGAGGCATTGGAAGTAGTGGTGGCCCTTTTCGCCACCAGCTGATACGAATCTCGATAATGCTGCCTCGCCCTGTCAATTGTTGAACTTCCTTCACTGAGGTTGGGCTCCTCATGGTGATGATGGCTGCACATTTGTCAGGATTTGCTTCTATCCCTCTTTCTGTGAGCATGAATCCTAGGAACTTTCCCGCCTCTACTCCGAAGACGCACTTCTCTGGGTTTAACTTCAGGTGGTATTTTGATATGGTGGCGAACAATTCTTCCAGATTAGCCGCGTGTCGCCCTCTCTCGCTCGAGGTTACCACCATGTCGTCTACGTAGGCCTGCACGTTTCTTCCTAGCATTGGTGCAAGGATTTTGTCCATCAATCTCTGGTAGGTGGCGCCTGCATTTTTCAAACCAAACGGCATTAACTTGTAACAGTAGCTAGATGTGTCTGTCATAAACGTCGTTTTGCTCTCGTCCCAGGGATGCATCTTGATCTGATTGTAACCCGAGAACGCATCCAGGAAACTCATCATCTTGCAGCCCGAGGCACTATCTACTAACGTGTCAATGTTGGGGAGTGGGTACGAATCCTTTGGGCATGCCTTATTTAGATCCGTGAAGTCTACGCACATTCTCCACTTCCCATTTGCTTTCTTGACTAGGACTACGTTGGCTAGCCATTCAGGGTATTGTATCTCCCTGATGTGCCCCGCGTTTAGTAGCTTCTGAGTCTCTTGCTTCACGACGAGGCATCGCTCCTCATTGAACTTCCTCTATCTCTGTCGCACAGGGCGGACCTTAGTGTCCATGGTAAGGCGATGGCATAAGAAATCTGGGTCGATGCCAGGCATATCTGCCGCGGTCCATGCAAACGCGTCGAGGTGTCGTGAGATCACTGTCGTTACCTCTCGTCGTTCTTCCCGGTTCAAGTGGCATCCTAATTTGAACGCCTTTCCTCCTATTTGGTTTTCCACCACTTTGCCCTCGGGTTGGGGCTCTTCACGCTGCGCGTTTACTGGGCGAGATTCGTTCATGGGGTCTTCTTCTGTAGGCGTTGTATCGTCGGGCGTCGCCTCCTCTGCTTCTTCTTCCATAGGCGAGGCGTCAAGGCGTCTTTCATTTGTGCCTGAGTCATCCCCAGGTATCGCTTCTTCCATGGACTCCGGCTCTGCTAATGAACATGAGGCGGGTGGTCGTTCAATTAGCATGACCACGCCTCTCTTTGTCTTGAAGCTGTTCTCATAGCACTTTCGGGCTTCTTCCTGGTCCGACTTGATGACTATCACTTTGCCGCTAAGGGCTGGCAACTTCATCTTCATGTGGCGAGTGGAAGGTACCGCCCTCAACCTGTTTAGGGCGGGCCTGCCCAACAAAATGTTATAGGCCGAGTTGGCGTTAACCACCAGGTATCGGATGTTTTCGGTACGCGACGTCGTTCCATCAGTCAACGTTGTCCTCAGCTCCAAGTACCCACGTACCTCTACGGGGTTATCTGCAAATCCATAAAAGCACCCTGTGTAGGGTCTCAAGAGGTCCGGGGACAATTGTAGCTTGTTAAAGGTCGTCCAGAACATGACATCAGCGGAACTGCCCTGGTCGACAAGAACCCTATGTACCCTCCTTCCAGCTGTAACTACTGAGATGACCACGGGGTCATTGTCGTGCGGGACGACATCCCGTAGGTCAGCCCTTGTGAACACGAGGTCTGATTCCCAAGGATGGTCCGGGAATTCTTCTGCAACTGAACTTACTGACCTCACATACTTTTTACGTTGAGAGGCCGTGGGCCCCCCTCCAGAAAATCCACCAGAAATGGTGTGAACCTCCCCATGGACTGGCATCTCGTGTGCCTGGCCCTCCTCTTGTACTGCCGTGGCTGCCGCTGTAGGGGATCCTACGAGGTAATCCTTTAGGAAGCCATTTTTCACAAGTTCATCCAACTGATAGCCCAGCGCCAAACAGTTGTTAAAATGATGTCCAAATGCTTCGTGGAATTCGCACCACGACTCCTTGTGGGGCCCCAGAATTTTGTCAGACTTCGCTGGTGGCCTCAACCTGTCTGCTATGTTGGGCACAACGATGAGGTCTTTGAGCTCCACCACGAAATTGTGCCTCAGCGGTCTACCCCCCTCTCTCCTTCCTTCAGTTCGGGTCCTTGGTGGGGCCCTCCTCGCCTCGTAGGTGCGTTTTTTGTCTGGGTTCCGTCTCTCTGTGGCAGCTTCATGGACCCTAGCGGGTTGCGTGCGTATCTGCACCCTTGGTCGTGCAGGTGCAGCAGGTATGCACTTCTCGTATGCTTTGCCCTTTGAGGCAATGTGCTCTAATGCTCGTCGCCTTACTTCAGCAAAGGTCTTGGGAAGCCTGCAGTTAAGCGACTTACCAAAAGACCCGGGTCGCACTCCCTTCCTGAATGTGTTTCCAGAACGTGTTGTTCCTAAGATCGCTTATGAGAACGGTGTGGTGAATTCCTTAAGTGGGGAGGCAGTCTCAGGCTCGTCTACATCGCGTCGATCGCGATGTAGCTCCTCATTGGTACGGTGGAGCTCCTCGTTTCTCACCAGAGAAGCTGTGAGATCCGCCTACATGCGTTCTTGATCTGCTCTTGAAGCTGCCATTGCTTCTTGCAGCCCTTGCACCATGCCCACAAGTTGTTGCATGGTCATCTCTTCACTCATAGAGCGCGGAGGTCTGGTGGTCATGGCTTTTTGGAAACTTTCTCAACTTATCCGGGTTTTGGAAACTGGAACTGAAGAACGTGTGTGTTGGGACTGATGTTTTATATCAGCCCCATGGTGGGCGCCAAATGTTCCGTCCGGCTGACCGGGATCGTCTTTGCGCGTGGCCTGTCCTCGCGAGCTAAGGCACCTTCGTATTGCTCCGTCTGTGAGTACCTGAAAGAAGTGAACAAAGGGGCGCCCTCGCAGCCGTTTGCACTCCGACGATCAAGTCAGCTAGAATGGTGTTCGAAGAAACTGTGCTGGGTGACTAAAAACTGTGAACTAGAATGGTGTTGCCCTAATTGCCTTGTGCTCACTGTGTATTTGTGGACTTTAGGTTAAAACTCAGTCCCTTTTCAAATGCCCCAAGGTCCCTTTTTTATACCCCTCTCATCCTTTAAAGCGCGTTAAAGCGCATTGAAAAACGTATCAAAACATTCCTTGGAACATTCGAATCTTAACTGAATTAACGCGTACCTTGGCAAACTTTAACTGAAACCTTTAATGAGCACGTGTGCCCTACCACGTGTCCCTTTGACTTGATCGTTCATTCTGTGTAGAGGGTCCCACAGCGCCGTCACCCAACTTGGGGTCATTCTATCGTGTGAGCCCTCTTTCCTGCGAAGTGTTTGTGGCTCGTGGGTTGACGTTCTGGGTGACAACTCACGTGTCTCAATCACTAGTTACTTGTCTTGGGGTATATCTACCTTTCTCTCGTACCATGCACGTGGTTCTCCCTGGTTATGGCCCTCTCACTGGTCGTATCTGTTCCAGGGTTTCCCAGTAGTGGCGTGGATACTTCATGAGTTAGGGCATCCCCTTCTGGTGCTAGACTTGCGGCCTTGAAGCCGCCTTTCTCTCCTCTTTATTACTGTTCTGGACTATCGAGGCCCCAAGCCTCTCTGACGACGCCTCTCTCCATAGGGCGGTGCTTCTCTTTGGGCGACGCCTTACTTTGGGCGACGCCTCCCAGTGGGCGACGCCTCCTATTGGCGATGACTCGAGCGGTCGACCTGCTGATTTCTCTTCCTTGGGTCCCTCGAGGGGCCCCCATTATGCGTTGACTTCTAATCTTTGGTCAACGCTAGATGACGGGACGGTACATCACTCATGAAGGAACAAATGAGGTGAAAAGAGCTAGAAAGCATGCTCTCATCCAAGAGTATGAGATGTTTAGAATGCTTAAAGGTGAAACCATAGCTGAAGTGCAGAAAAGGTTTACACACATCATCAATCACCTTATGAGCCTAGACAAGACGTTTGATAAAGAAGAGCTGAACATCAAGATCTTGAAATGTCTTGATAGAGCATGGCAACCAAAGGTAACTGCTATTTCCGAATCTAAAGATCTAACATCATTAAGTGTTGCCTCTTTGTTTGGAAAGCTTAGAGAACATGAGCTAGAGATGAATAGACTCAATGTTCAAGAGAGTGAAGATAAGCACATAAGGAGCATAGCCTTGAAAGCATCCAAACATAAGGGAAAGCAAGATTCAAGTGATGATAGTGATGAGGAAAATCTTAGTTTGCTGTCAAGAAAATTCAACAAATTCCTAAAGAGAAACCGCAACAAAGACAACAACGAGGATAGGTATGGAAACAAGAAACCCAATGAATTTAATTCAAATAACTATACTTGTTTTGGTTGTGGTGAGCAAGGTCACATAAAGGCAGATTGTCCCAACAAGAGCAAAGAGAAAAAGACAAACTACAAGGAGAAGAAAGGCAAGACAAAAAGAGCCTGGACTTATGGCTTCTCGCTGCTTTCTTCGTCGACTTGCTTATCTGAAGGACCAGGTGATCTGCTACAAATGCCCTTGGCGTCTTCAGAGTTTCTTGAATCACCGTCCTCTGCCTACCCCCCTTGCCTGAGCTGGCGAGCTTAGCAAGCAAGTCAGCTCGGGCATTCTGCTCTCTGGGCACATGTACTACTTCAAAGGAGGCAAAGGAACTCTTCAATTCCTGCACATACGCCAAGTAAGCCGCCATTTGTGGATCTTTAGCCTAGAACTCGCCTGTTACTTGCCCCGTGACCAGCAGCGAGTCACTCTTAGCCATCAGCACCTTAGCACCCATCTCCTTGGCCAGCAAAATTTCGGCGATCAGCGCCTCATACTCTGCTTGATTGTTACTGGCTTTGAAGGCAAATCTCAACGATTGTTCGATCAGCACGCCGTTGGGTCCCTCCAATATGACTCCAGCACCGCTGCCCTGCTGGTTCGACGATCCATCCACTGAAAGTACCCAACGGAAATCGTCCCCTTCAACTCGCGTTGCCTCAGATGAGAGCTCGACCACGAAATCTGCAAAGATTTGCCCCTTGATCGGGCCTCGGGGCTCATATTTAATATCAAACTCTGACAACTCTACTGCCCACTTCACCATTCTTCCCGCAACGTCAGGTTTCTTCAAGACCTTCTGGATGGGCAGGTCAGTCATCACCAGTATTGTGAAGCTATGGAAGTAGTGGCGCAACCTCCTCGCAGAAAATACCACAGCCAGGGCAGCCTTCTCCAGGGCCTGATATCTCGTTTCTGGGCCCTGCAACACCTTGCTCACAAAATAAATAGGCTTCTGAGCCTGATCTTGATCCTGGGCGAGCACCGCACTCACCGCCCTCTCAGTTACAGCAAAATACAACCTGAGAGGGATTCCCACCAGCGGTTTGCACAGAACCGGCGGGCTCGCCAGATACTCCTTCAGTTTGACGAAAGCTTCCTCGCACTCTTTCGTCCAAACGAACTTATTATTGCGCCGCAGACACTGAAAATAGGGATGCCCCTTTTCTCCGCTAGCCGATACAAAGCGAGATAGGGCTGCCATCCGACCTGTTAGCTGCTGGACTTCTTTCACCGTAGCTGGGCTCCTCATCGCCAAGATGGCGGCACACTTGTCTGGGTTGGCTTCTATTCCTCTTTCAGTCAAGAGGAAACCCAAAAACTTTCCAGCCTCCACGCCGAAAATGCATTTCTCCGGATTGAGCTTTAACTTGAACTTGGCGATCGTCGTGAACAATTCTTCCAAGTCTGCAACGTGCTTGCTTTTTTCCGGCGAGGTCACGACCATGTCATCGACGTAAGCTTGCATGTTCCTTCCCAGCATTGGTGCAAGTACTCGATCCATCAGCCTCTGGTACGTGGCCCCCGCGTTCTTCAGCCCAAACGGCATCACCTTATAGCAGTAGCACGATCTCTCCGTCATGAAGGTTGTCTTCTCTTCATCCATGGGATGCATCTTGATCTGATTGTATCCCGAGAAGGCATCCAGGAAACTCAGCAACTTGCACCCTGCAGCACTATCGACCAGGGCATCAATGCTTGGTAAAGGATACGAATCCTTTGGGCAAGCTTTGTTCAGGTCGGTGAAATCGACGCACATGCGCCATTTCCCGTTACTCTTCTTTACCAGCACGACATTTGCCAGCCATTCAGGGTACTGGACTTCCCTGATGTGGCCTGCAGCGAGGAGTTTCTGTGTTTCGTCCCTGATCGCCTGCCTCCTCTCCTCGTTGAACTTTCTTCTCCTTTGTCGCACTGGTTTCACCAAGTTGTCCATCGCCAGATGATGGCACAAGAAGTCGGGATCAATCCCAGGCATGTCCGAAGCGGACCATGCAAACGCGTCCAGATGCCGCTCAATCACCTTGGCGATCTGGTCCTGGAGCTCGACCTCCAGAGATCTTCCCAGCTTGAAGATCTTTCCTCCGATCTCCTTTTCGAGCCACTGCTCGACAGGTTTTGGCCTGGATTCTCTGGCGATCACCGCCCTGGCGATTCCCTGCTCCCTCGCTTCCTCAGGGCGATTCCGCTCCTCTTCCTCCTCCAGACCAGCATTCTTCTCCCCCAGCTCGGCGTCCACCATCTCCACATCTCTTCCGGCGGCCTCCTCTGTTACCGTCGATCTGGGCTTCACACCGGGAGGTGGGGTGGTTGTTACATAACTCACCGACCTCTTGTTTTTCAGGCTATTCTCATAGCACTTTTTCGCTTCTTTCTGATCAGACTTGATCGTGATCACCACCCCCTCCATAGACGGCAACTTTACCTTCATGTGCCGGGTCGACGGGATTGCGCCTATCCTGTTAAGCGTGGGCCTTCCCAACAGGATGTTGTATGCTGAAGGAGCGTTCACAATGAGGTACTTGATTTTCTCCGTCCTCGACCCAGCCTCATCTGTAAACGTGGTTCTCAGCTCAATGTACCCCCTGACCTCCACCTGGTTGCCAGCGAACCCGTATAGACACCCTCCATAGGGCCTTAGCTGGTCAAGGGGCAACTCCAGCTGCGTGAAAGTCGGCCAGAACATCACGTCTGCTGAGCTCCCTTGGTCCACCAGAACTCTGTGGACCTTCCTTCCCGCCGTAACCAACGAAATGACTATGGGATCGTTGTCATGAGGCACAACGTCCCGAAGATCCTGCTTGGTGAACGTAATGTCCACTTCCGGCGAGTGATCTTCAAACATATCCACTGTCATCACCGATCGCGCGTACTTCTTCCTCTGCGATGCGGTGCATCCACCACCTGAGAAACCCCCTGCAATGGTGTGGATCTCCCCGTGGATAGGCATCTCATGTTGCTGGGCTTCCCCACCTGCTGGCTGGGAACTCGACGCTCCCCCCGTCCTCCTGTCCAGCAGATAGTCATTTAGGAACCCGCTCTTAACCAGATCGTCGAGCTGATATCCCAAAGACAAACACGAGTCCAAAGTGTGGCCAAAGCCTTGGTGAAACTCGCACCAGGCATCTGGCTTTGACCCCAGCACCTTGTCGCCCACCTTCTCAGGGGCTTTCAACCTAGCAGATATGTTAGGAATGGCGATCAAATCCGCTAGTCCCATGACAAACTTGTGCTTAGGCGGGCGATTGTATTCCCGGCGTGCTGGTTGCTGGCGTGCTGGTTGCTGGCGTGCTTGGCTCCTTCCCTTGTTTCTCCTATCGTAAGGATGTCGAGTCCTCTGGTCCTTCCTGGCCGCCGCCGCTGTTTCCAGCACCCTCTGTGGCTGGATACTGGTCTGGGTGCGTGGCCTGGCGGGAGCCACGCTGCCTCTCTTCTCGGCGACTTCACTCTCGTCGGCGATGTGAGCCACCGCAAGTCGCCTGACTTTAGCAAACGTCGCGGGGTGAGCCCTGATCAAGGCCTCGCAGAATGGTCCTGGCTGCACGCCCTTCTTGAAGGCATAGACCAGCATTTCTTCATCCTTGGCCGGCGATCTGACCATCTGCGCTCCAAAGCGATTGAGGTAATCTCTGAGGGACTCTCCCTGGTACTGCCTTATATCAAACAGATCATAAGACACCCTGGGCGGTGCCTTATTCACGATGTACTGCTCAACAAAGATCTTCGAGAACTGTTGAAAATTGGTTATGTGGCCGTTAGGTAGGCTCACAAACCACTCCATCGCCATTCCCTGGAGCGTACTCACGAACATCTTGCAGTAGACGGCGTCTGACCCTCCCGACAGCATCATCTGCGTATGGAACGTGGTTAGATGAGCCTCTGGATCCTCCACGCCGGTAAAGACAGCCTTAACCGGAACCACGCTCGTGGGAATAGGCGTGTCAGTAATCGCCTGAACAAAAGGCATTGGGAAAATACGAGGTGGCGTCGACGGCGCCACCTCTTCAGCAGAAGAACGCCCTTGCTGCTCCTGAAGAGCTTGACGCAGCTCCTCAGTCACCTTGCTGAGCTTCTCGTTCCTGGCGCGAGAGGCGACCAGGTCCTCATGCATTCTCGCCTGCTCTACGCGTGAGGCTTCCACAGTTGCCTGCAACGAACGCATCATCTCTGCCATCTGCGCCATGGTCATGGCGGCGGCGCCTTCGTCAGCAACGGGCGCAACTGGACTTGAACGATTGCTTCTCATTTTTCTCATGAACTCAGCGAATCTCAGAATGCAGTGAGCGACACTTCAACCACGATCGAATCAGCGATCAATCGGAGAAAACAGTGTGAAACTGCGCAAGAAAACTCAAGAACACCGTAAGCCTTCAAAGAAAACCACAACTTCACCAGAAACCGCCGCTTCCCTGCGGACAACCAAACGAACGAAAGAACTTGAACTTCCACCAAACAGATCACGCGTAAACAGCAGGAAACCTCATTCCACCGATCGAAAAGCCAAACGAACGGTATAAAACGCGAATTCACCGAACGAAACTCAAGCAAACAGCGAACGATGGTTGCACCAGCACACAACCACGCAGAAAACTTCGAAAACTTCCAAGAACTCACGCTGTGGATGGGAGCAAGTTTTACACGGCCCCACGGTGGGCGCCTGATGATCCTGTCTGTTGACCAGAACGCTGGAAACTGCCTCGTCAAAGGATCGACGTGTGCACCGCTTCGAACCTCCGTTCCTCTTCGAGATCCACCTCAAGAACCTGCAAAGAAACAGACGGCGCCGCTGCGGCCGATCGCACTCCAACGCTCAAGTCAGTGACGGGATCACCAAATACTAAGAGAACAAGAACCGTGCAAATCCTCTCTCACAGTAAGCTCTATAACTCGCAAGCGTAAAGAGTATAATCTGAACGTGCGTACCTCAGAAAGTTCGTTGAGAACTCTTATATACTTGGTTGTTTTCTCTCTCCTGGCAGTTACAGACCTGGACACGTGGCTCGCATCCAGTCGTACACGTGCCATCATCTGGAGCCTCCTTGACTTGGCGCTGCTTCTACTCTCATTTTGGCTAAGTTACTTATGCATGGTACTGCCCAGTGCATAGCTAACTTGGGAGTGCGATCTCTACTGGAACTGGCGAGTTAGGGGCCTTCATACACCTTCCCTGTGGTCTCGCCGGCCGCCTTCATAATCTGCTTCTCCTTCATCTTTGGCGATGTGCTTGCTCTGGCGATCTCCGATGACTAGGTCGCCTGAATCTACATCTGGCGACTCCATCTTTAACCCGGTGATCGCCGATTCTGGTAAGCTGGAAATCGGAACACGCCAATATAACAACTGGCGACTACACGAGCCCCCCGACTTCCTTCCCTTTTGCCAACTTGGCGTCTTGCCAACACGCCTATACTGTAGCAGGATGCCACGTCATCACTTCCGACCACCAGGGCGGTACAGCCACACATGAGAAAAGAAGTTCAAAGACATTGTCATAGATGCATTTCATGTTTAAAAGCAAAGTCTAAGACAATGCCTCATGGACTTTACACTTCTTTACCTTTTGCTTGTGCTCCATGGGAAGACATCAGCATGGATTTCATATTTGGTCTTCCTAGGACACAAAGAGGTTTTCATTCCATCTTTGTGGTAATGGATAGGTTTAGAAAGATGGCTCGTTTTATGCTCTGCCATAAAGTTGATGATGCTAAAAACATCTCTAGGTTCTTCTTTAAAGAAGTGGCAAGACTTCATGGTTTACCTAAGACCATAGTTTCGGATAGAAATCCTAAATTTATTGGTCATTTCTAGAGAACTCTCTGGAAAAGGCTCAAAACTAAGTTGAACTTTTGAACTTCTTGTCATCCTCAAACGGATGGACAAACAAATGTTATGAATAGATCTCTATCAACTATGTTTAGGTCAGTCATGAAAGGAAACCACAAATATTGGGATGAGTACCTATATTGAGTTTGAATATAATAGAGTGATCCATAAGAATACTAATATTTCTCCATTTGAGGTTGTATATGAATTTAATCTCCACACTCCTTTGGATTTGTTACCTTTACATAATCCACAAGAATTTGTGCTTAAGAAAGGGGTAATAAAACCCGAATTTGTAAAGAAATTGCATGAGAGGATTAGAGGTCAAATACAAAAACAAACAGAGAAATATATAAAACATAACAATAAGGGGAAGAGAGAGATGATTTTTGAAGAGGGAGACTGGGTTTGGCTTCATCTTCGAAAAGATAGATTTCCTAGTTAAAGGAAGTCTAAGCTTAGTCCCAAAGGAGATGGTCATTTCCAAGTCCTCAAGAGAATTAATAATAATGCATATCATTTAGACCTGCTTAAGGAATATGGAGTGCATGCTACCTTTAATGTTATGGATCCAACACCTTTTGCAAGTAGCACAATGAAAAGGTAGAGACATGTGATTTGAGGACAAATCCTCTTCAAGAGGGAGGTGCTGATGGTAGAAGGCCCAAGTCAAGACCAACCACTAGGAAAATGGCAAAAGAGATTCAAGAGGATTAGGACTCTGTTACTGATGGCAGAGACACCCTTCTATACATGTTCAAAAATGTCATAACCTAGTGTAGTTTTTCTAGAGTAGAATTTGAATTTCTTACTAAAAGTAAAATAGAAGTTTTACTTGTATTTTTTATTAATTGAAATAGGGCTAAAGTTAGGCATCTAAAAACCAACATAGGTTAAATTAGGGCTTCATTAAGGCTCCTAATTAAACTAGGCCAGTCATCTAGACCTAAAAGAGTCACATGAAGAACACCTAGGTCATACTTGTAATGTGACTCCAATTAGGCGCCACTTTAAAACTTAGAGCATTTGAATTTTCCCACTCAAATTTATTTAACCTTGGTCGGACATCTATGTTATTTAAAGGGGTGTTTGGCTCATGAATTAATAAGATCAAGTTTGAGTGTTATGCTACCAAGTTGCTAGCCTATTCACTCCCTTGCCTAAACCTCTCTAAGATAGACACCTTTGGTCTTTTTCTTCATCTCTCCAAGTGATATGAGCCTACAAGGAATCCATAGCTCCATTCAAGCCATCCTTGATCCACTTCCTACACCAAGCTTCTATCAACTCCTCCAAAAAAACAAACATTGTAGATGAAGGCACCTATCAAAAAAGGAGGCCAATAATATTTTATGTCATTATCATAGCTCACCATATGGAGGTCATTTTAATGGGGAGAGGACAATTGCAAAAGTCCTCCAATCTGGGTTCTTTTGGCTAGAGTCTTGATTAGTCATGGTGGTTCTCATATTTGTAATACTAAGCTTAAAAAGGTTCTAGGACATTACGGGGTTAGTCACAAAATAGCAACAACCTATCATTTTTAGAAAAAGGGCCAGGTAGAGGTTTCTAACAGAGAAATTAAGAGAATCTTAAAAAAAAAGTGGCCTCTTCCAGAAATAGATTGGTCAGTCAAGCTTGATGAAGCTTTATCGACTTATAGGATTGTATTTAAGACCCCCATTGCTCTTTCTCCATTTCAAAATTGATCTACAGGAAAGCATATAACCTTTTTGTTGAGTTGGAACACAAAGAATATTGGGCGTTGATGTTGCTAAATCTGGATGTTAAAGCTACTGGAGAGAAGAGAAAATTCCAACTTCATGAACCTGAGGACATGAGACTACATGCCTTTCAATCCTCAAAGCTCTACAAGGAACATAGCAAGGTCTATCCTAATAAGTAAATTTGGAAAAGGACTTTTCATCCAGGCCAATTTTTCCTATTATTTAATTCCAGGTTGAGCCTTTTCCTGAAAAACTGAAATCTATGTGGCCAAGCCCATTTCTTGTTAAGGAAGTTAAATCCTATGGTGCAAAGGAATTAGAGGATCTAGTGTCACATAGAAGCTGGATAGTAAATGGCTAAAGGTTGAAGCCTTATCTAGGCAGTGAGATTGAAAGGCTCACCATAATAATTCAATTGAAGGAGCTATTAAGAAATAAACATCAAGCTATATAACATTAAACAAACGCTTTCTAGGAGGCAACCTAGTGGTTTTAGATTTGTTATGTTTAATATTTTAATTTTTTTTTTTGCTTTTTTATCATTATGTTTAAGTTATATAATGAAACTGTGTTTGACATTGAACACAAGAAACACTTATTTTTTTATGATGGTAAGAAAATTTGAAAGAAATAGTTCTTTTAGGATTTTTGAGGTTTTTGATGCATGTCATCTCACTTCAGCGAGATGAGAAGTTTTGGAAGGGGTGCTCTCTGGACCAATATCGCTTGGGCGAGCCCAGACTTGCTTGAGTGAGATGGTTTTAAACCAGAGGGTTGCTCTCGGGTGGAATCTTAGTTGAGCGAGACCCATCTCACTTGAGCAAGATCCCACTTACCTAGTTGCCATGTCAAGCTCGCTCAAGCGGAACTAGCTCTTTTGAGCGAGAATATGCACTGAAAGTTTTTAAATTTTTTTAAAAGGGGGAACTGAAACAAAGCATATTGGGCATTTTCACATTTCAAAACCTCTCCTAAACTTCTCCCCCACCTTTTTGCAATTTGTTCCCTCAGTCTCTTAAATTTTAACCAATTTTACTTTTCAATATAAAATATGTTGCTTTTCATTCAAAGACTAAGTGTTCATTCATCACTCTCTTGTTTTAATTCTTGTTTTGAGTTCATCTTGGATTTTATAGATTGAGGGGTTTTACAATTTTTATGAATATTTTGAATTGTAATGCAGGATTTGGATTCTCGTTCATTCAATTTTGTGATTGATTAATGTTCATTATTGTGTTTTGAATTGCTTTGGATGTTTAACCTACACTTCCCACCACTCATAAAAATCATTTTTTCTGCTTACACACCAACTGCTTGACAAAATGCCAATATGAAAAAACTTATATTTTCTTTGATTTGATGCAAATACTTGGTGCAAATCAACATCATTGGCATCTTTGTTAATTTGGATAGTCAAAAATTTATTAATGGTGGTTGTTTGCAGTGATTGCAGAGTAAAAGAAAATGGGTCGCACTAAGTGCACTGTTGGTCATACTTCCAAAGGAAAAAGGGTTAGGATAGATTCCAACTCCCCAAAAGATTGAGAGAGACAAATGAGATATGAAAAGATTAGTGTTAGAATGTATGACTTTAAACTAGAGGGGGGTGAATTGTTTAAAGAGGGTTTTCGCAAACTTTTAAGTCTAGAATGAAATTACTTCAAGAAATACTTGAACCACAATTCAGTTTGCCAAAACACAAAGCAAATAAGCACAACACCAGAAAAACAATCGGTTGTTTCGCAGAAACAATCGGTTGTTTATACCAGTTCACAAGAAATAAAACTAAAATTAAAGAGTTTAAGGATAGAGAGAATGCACACAAAGGTTTATACTGGTTCACTCTTAACCAAGAGCTACATTCAGTCTTCCCAGAAACCACTGGGGAATCCACTAAGCAATCAACCCTAGATTACTTACAACACCACCAAAGAAGTGACTTTGATCCCCTCAAGACACACACTTCCTTTGGCTTCAGCACAACACCACTAAGAATGCTGACCTTGACAACCTCAAGAACACACAACACTTCTCAGCTATAGAGAAAGAGTTTTTTTTCAAAGTACAGAGGATTACACTTGTTACAGAACAAATCTGAAATCAATACAAGATGAAAATCCTATATCACACTCTCTTTGATCCAACAATCTCAAAGCAATATCTAACTCTTTCAAAAGCAAAATCACTGAAAAACTCAAATATGTTTTTCTTTGATTAAAACTTAGTTGTTTGTTACACATTCTTAACAAACTATTTATTGCTTTCAAAGACTGGTCAAAGCATTTAAAACTGGAACATATTCAGTTATAAAATCATTTAATGCTCAGTCAAAGGACAAAACAGTTTTTTGTTATGATCCCAAAACAAACAATCGGTTGTTTTCACGATTCAATCGATTGTTTTGGTTTGACCGAAGTCAACCATCAAAAACAGTTTTCAACCTTTCTAAAAACACCTAAGTATAAAACACATTTCAATTAAAAGGTTTGAGAATGCTTATGCTTTGGATTCAATCAAGAGGGGATTTATACATAAATTCTACCCCAGATCCTATCTAAAGACAGCTCAGCAACAACAAGCACATCTAGTCTTTCATCAACCTTCAAAGGGGTTTGGATTCTTCAAAGCTTGAACACACTTGATTCAACAATTAGAAATTGTTCTTTCATTTTAGAAAGGCGAGTTCATTTGTTGCCAGAGGAGTTTGATCCTGATCCTGCCTGTTGACCAGGGCGCAAGAACCTTGCCTCGTCAAATCTGGATCGACTCTGCGCCGTGTTAGCTTCCGTCCTTCACCTTGATTCACCTCAAGAACCTGCAAAAGATAGAATGGCGCCGCTGCGGCCGATCACGCTCCGACGCCCAAGTCAGCGACTGAACCACCAAAATACTAAGAGAAAACTAAGAACTTCAGGAAGTGTGCAATATTCTCTCTCAGCGTACTCAAGTTCTCGCAAGCGTAAAAGAAGTATTCTAAAACGCGCGTACCTCAGAAGTTCGTTAGAATCTCTTATATACCTATGCACTTTCTCTCTCCTGACAGTTACACATCTGGACACGTGGCTCGCATCCAGCTGTACACGTGTCACCATCTGGAGCATCCTTGACTTGGGCGTCACCTCTTACTCTTTTACTCTTCAGGCTTTATTCAACTAAGTTATCCACGCGAGGAGTAACCCGGTGTATAGCTGCCTTGGAGTGCGATCTTTTCTGTGTGGCGAGTACGGGTGCCTTCATACACACCTTCCCTGTGGTCTCGCCGGCCGCCTTCATGATCTACTTCACCTGCTTCATCGTGCATGCTCGGTTAATCTGTTCCTCGACCTCAACCTCTGGCTAGCTAGGGAATGACCATCTAACGACTTCATCCTCTGCTTCGAAAGCCTGGAACAAACCTCCCTGATCCTTCGGCGATGTCCTCCTTTCGACGATCTCTGATCACTTGGTCGTCTGGGTTCGCATCCGGCGACTTCATCACAAACCTGGTGACTGCCGGTTTAGGTATGTTAGAGATCGGAGCACACCAACTTAAGGACTGGCGACTACACGAGCCCCCCGACTTCCTTCCCTTCTGCCAGCCATGAGCCCTACTCAACACGCCTACATAATAGCTTGCTGCCACGTCATCCCTTCCGACTACCTGGGCGGTACACAAGCCCCCCAGTCTTAAGCGAAGACTTGTCCAGCGAAAAGACTAAGAGGTCACGTCACTGCCGATCTACGTGGCGCTGGCGCAGAATTCCAAACGTTCGTACCTTCTGCTTTTCTGACGCTCCACCAAACACCTTTTCCAATCGCTCGACACGTGGCTTCATCAACGGTCATCTTTAGCTGTCGTTTGCGCTTCAAAAAACGTTTGAAAAACCCTTAAACCCTTTTCATTTTTACTGTTTCATCATCTTTCTGCCTTCTCAAAACGCTCTGAGTTTTCTCTGCAAACCCACGACGCTCTTCGACTCTCTCAATCCCCAACTCCCTTCAACGCTTATCTGATCATCGAAAGGTACCTCTTTTACTTCTTCTGTTGATATTTGCTGCATTTTAACCGATTCGCATCATCCACTATCTGCCTGGTGCATACGCTGTGGGTTGTTTCTTCTTCTTCTCCCTTTTTGTAACTTAGGGCTTCGTCTTCCATTACTTTCATCACAACGAACTCTCGTTCGTTCGTTTTTCATCCTTCGTCCACAATCGAGTCGATCCCTACAACCTTGGTTCATCTTTCTTTTTCTTTTTCCTTTGCAGTTCCCGCGATGGCTCGTACAAAGACCACCGCGAATCCTCCTCCTTCGTCACGAAACCCTCCATCCCAAGCGCATAACCTACCGCGAGCATCTGGTGCTCCCTCTTCCCAGGCTGAGAGGCCTGCAACCTCTCGTCCCAACCTTGCTCAGGCAACTCCACCAGTCACCGGAGGAGCCCCCATTCCCACTCCAGACTACAAGAAACTCTACCCGTGGGCCACCCCAACTTTGCTGAAGGAGACCTCTTTAGTAAACTCTGCATTGGCGGTCCTACGGCTGAAGAAAGGGGACGAACCCGACCTCTCATTCCACAAGGAGCACGACAACAAGCAGATGGTGTTGCCTTGCCCTCCCGACGTGCCAATCTGCGCGGATGACAAAGGGAACAACAGTGAGTTGTTCTGCTTCATTTACACTACTCTCTTCAAGAAGGTGAAACTCAGGCTTCCCTTCACCCGTTTTGAACGGGAACTATTAACCGAGCTCAACATCGTCGCCGCCCAGCTCCATCCCAACAGCTGGGCATTCGTGCGGGCGTTCCAAATTATGTGCGCGCATTTGGGACTACCGGCCTCGGTAGACGTCTTCCTTTTCCTGTTCGAGGCCAAGAATCCTGGAGATCGCCCGTGGGTGAGCTTAAACGGAATTGTTGGGAGATCGATCCTCCAGCAATCTTACAAAGATTGGAAGGGAAAGTTCGTCCAAGTGCGCCAAAATGATCAAGACCCTTCGCTGTTCGATGGCTTTCCCTTGTACTGGGTAAACAAGGGAAATAAGGACTCCAAAGAAAGCTTCAGAAGGCCAAGAAGTCCTGACAACATGGGCGAGTTGGACAAGGATCTATGCCTCTTCTGGAAAAGCGTGGCAGCCGCTAACATCACCTTTCCCACCTCTGCAATAATCTCCTTCGAGTTCCTCGAGGGCCAACTCGAAGCTCACATAGGTTAGCACTTACCTCGACATTTAGGTTTTCGCCTTGTGTTGCATCTTTGTTATCTATTATTGGGTGTCCTGCTTGTTGCGCACTAGACTTGGTTTTTATTTCCTGCACCATTTGTTTGTCTCATTTGCACACGTACTCATACATTTCACCTTTGCCTTTGCGCTTACCTGTATATTTTTGCACTGTGCAGATCTCATGCTGGGCAAAGGCAAGTTAGCTGAACTGAGGGCGCTCGCCCGAACCCACAAATTGGCGTCGGGTTCCCAAACTATGCCTAACTCAGTGGTGGAGATTGCCGCTGCCCAGGGCAGATCGCCCCCTCAAGGCCCAGCTCCTCCAGAGGCACTACCCGCCCCTCAACGAAAGAAGCTCGTCTTGAAGAAACCAAAGAGGAAAACTCCTCAAGTGGTTCAAGAAGACGAGGATGAGGATGATGAGGCGATTGAGGACGGCCTTATTACCAAAAGAAGAAGGGTGGCACCTTCTTCACCACCTGCTCTCCCAACACCAACACCGCCCTCTCCCCCAGCTCCAACACCGCCAGTCCAAGCAGTACCCTTGGCTGCTGCACTTCCTGCGGTTGAAGGCAACGAGCCCAACTTCATGTAGAACCTTCCGAGCGCCTCCACGCCATTCGTATCTGCTGGAGAGGGTCCTCCTTCAACTACCTCAATCGTTGAAGCTGCAGCAGGTGGGGATGAAGGCGCTCATAACTCGCCAATACTCATTACCGAGTCCCCCACATCACCACCACGCCAGGAAGCCCAACCTCATCAACCAATTCAAGAGGGTGGTGGTGAGAGTCAGCACCAGGCTCCTTCAGCACCTCCACCAACAGCGGCTGCAAGCCTTCCCCTCACGGTCAAAGGAATCTGGGGGCCCTTCACGGCTAAGCTCAAAATGATGGCAGAGTACCTCCCCTCTATCATAACAAAAGCTGTGGAGAGCTCCAACAAAAAACTTCAGGATGATATCTCCACACTCGAGAGGAGAATCGCCTGATAAGAATCGAGGCGGAGAAGCTGTCTTGTAACCTGATGATGGCGGAGATCGACCATTCAAGGGTGGAGGATGCCATGAGTGCCGAGCTGAGGGTCGCACGCAAGGAGACCTCCGATCTACGCCAGAAACTGCACCTCCTAGCTCAAGAAAAGATCGAGCTGGAGAGTAAGCTGGTTCCCTACCGGCTCAAGGTGGCTGACTTGGAGGCATCAATAAAAGCGGATGCAGCCAAGGTAGAGAACCTTGAAAAAAGGTCGGTTGATCGGGAGGTTCTCCTAGGAAAGGTCGAAAAGGAGAGGGATGACGCCGTGGCTAAGCTCGCCGAAGCCAGAGAGGAGAATGAAAAGATTGCTGCAGAGCTGGCCCAGGCGCGGGGCGAAGGCAAGAAGGTTGCTGATGGCCTCGCTCAGACTCGTAGGGAAACTGAAGAACTGAAGAAGCGAGCTGACGAGCTGAAGCAGCAAACCGAGGGGCTCAAGCAACAAAACGAAGAGCTTGAGCTGAGCTCAGCCCAAGTCCTTGCTGCTGGGTTCGACGCCACCCTGGAGCAAGTCGCCTGCCAGTACCCCGAGCTCGACCTTTCCATGGTATCAATATGTAACGAAGTGGTGGATGGGAAGATCGTGCCTTCTGAAGATTAGCTGCTTCCCTCCATCACTTGTTTGCCTATTTTCTTTTGCACAAACTTTGTAATAACTTTTCTTTTCTGCTTATGTATTTCGAACTGATACCACTTTATTATAAATTTTTCTGCTTCTACACATGGTCTCTCTGTTTTCTTTGCTTCTCCTTGAAAAAACCGCTTAAACGAATTTAACTTCGCGATTCTGCGGGCGCAACCGTTTACTTACTGCTTCGAACTCGATCAAACTATCAACTTTCGAACAATAGCATTCTAATAACTTGTGAACTTAAGGCAACGAGCTTCAGCGTGAAACTACTTACTAAACAGCAAGTTTCAATCCAACTGATAGTTTAAGACATAGTTCACCTGATCTGCTCCATCAAAACGGGCCCTTACTCTCGCCATCGCCTGAATCTCTTCTGATCGCCATCGGGTCCCGGCGATGTAAGCCTCCTTTTGCCTTCATAACTTCGCTATTGTTCCCTCATCTGGGGGTAGAGGCGCCTTTCGGATCCTTCTCTACCTCCCTGAGTTTCAGAACAATAAGCCGGATAGCTAGGCGTTCTCTTCGAACCTACCTTAGCTATACTTTAAACTTCTTCCGCCCTCCACGCCGTACCTGAACTCGTTCGAGACGAGAAGGATTTTATCTTGCCTGAACTCGCTCGACGGCGAGAAGGTCTTTGTCTTGCCTGAACTCGCTCGACAGCGAGAAGGTCTTTATCTTTCCTGAACTCGCTCGACGGCGAGAAGGTCTTTATCTCGCCTGAACTCGCTCGACGGCGAGAAGGTCTTTATCTCGCCTGAACTCGCTTGACGGCGAGAAGGACTTTATCTGATGCCTCTACTTTGCCCAGGGATTACATCTCCTCTTCCCTGGATGCACTGAGGACTTTTAACTTGCTCTCGCCTGCACTCGCACAAAGTCGACGAGGACTTTAACCGGTGCCTCAACTTGCCCAGGGCGTACATCTCCTCCCCCCCGGATGCACTGAGGACTTTATCTCTTTCTCGCCTGCACTCACTCGACGGCGAGGAGGTCTTTATCTCTTTCTCGCCTCAGGACGCGCGAGGGCGTTGAGGTCTTGTAAACGTTGCTGGTGCCTCCGATCGCCGAAAGACGATGAGGACTTTTAACTTTAACTGATGCCGCCAATCGCCGAAAAGCGATGGGGTCTTAAAAACTTTTTAGAAAGCATGCAACATAACTTCAAACTTGCCTTAAATCACATACGAGTGATAAGGTCTTTTTTCAAGACTTTCGCAACAACAACAATCATGCAATCCAAAACACTTTAAACTTTGAAAACTCTTCTTTATTGGGTGGCCTCATTAAAAACCCTCCTTAGGGAAAAAAGAGTGCCCCCTTCAACTGTTTTAACAGAAAGCTTGCAAAACTCTTCGTGTTTGTTTTTACATACAAAGCTTTAACTGTAATATAACTTGAGGTGCGTGGCGTTCCAAGTGCGAGGAATCGCCCCTCCTTCCAATGTTTCTAAGCGGTAGGCGTCGTTCCCGAGCGCCTCGGTTATTCTGAACGATCCCGTCCACTTAGGCGACAACTTGTTCTCCATCTCGTACTGGTGGGCCTTCCTCATCACCAGGTCGCCTTCTTTAAACTGCCTTGGGATCACCTTCGAGTTATACCTTCGTTCAATCCTTCTTTTCACTGCCTCAGCTTTTACTCTCGCCTCCTCCCTGACCTCATCCAGCAAATCCAGATTCAGCCTTCTTTCCTCATTCGAGTCTTCCGCTACAAAGTTCTGGAATCTCGGCGAGCTCTCCTGGATTTCCACTGGAATCATTGCGTCGCATCCATAAACCAAGCTAAACGGGGTCTCATGGGTTCCTGACTGCTCGGTGGTGTGGTACGCCCAAACTATACGGGGTACCTCCTCAGCCCACGATCCCTTGGCTTTCTCTAGTCTTCTCTTCAAGCCTCTTAGCAATACCCGATTGGCGGACTCTACTTGGCCATTTTTCTGAGGGTGCTCGACGGATGCAAATACTTGTTGAATTCCCACCCCTTCGCACAGCTTCTTCAACAGGTGACTTGCAAATTGAGTCCCGTTGTCCGACACCAGGCGCTTAGGCACACCAAACCGGCACACAATGTTCTTCCATACAAAGCTCTCGATCTTGTGTGCGGTGATCTGGGCCACTGGTTCTGCTTCGATCCACTTGGTGAAATATTCAATTGCAACCACCAAGTACTTCATCTGCCTGATTGCCAATGGGAAAGGTCCCAGAATGTCGATCCCCCATGTATGAAACGGCCAAGGGCTGTAAATTGACTTCAACTCTTCGGGAGGCGCTTTGTGCCAATCGGCATGCTGCTGACATTGCTTGCAACACTGTGCATACTTCTTGAAGTCCTCCCTCATTGTTGGCCAGTAGTAACCTGCACGGAGGGTCCTTGCGGCCAGAGCTCGACCCCCGACGTGACTTCCGCATATCCCTTCATGGAGCTCGGCCATAATTCTTGTACATTTCTCTCCGTGCACACATTCCAGGAGTGGGTGTGTAAACCCAAACCTATACAACTCGCCATCAATCATTGTGAACTTGCTAGAGTTCTTCTTTATCTTCCTAGCTTCCATCAGATCCAGCGGGAGAAGGCCGTCTGCCAGGCATCGCTGGTACTGTGTTATCCACGTGTTTGGCTCATGCGTAGCGCAGACCTGCGTCATGTTCCCCCTCTCTCCCCGACATGCTCTTATTCTCGACGATCTCAAGGTCTCCTGAGTCAAAGACCTGTGACTCCTCGCCGCTTTCTCCGTCGACTTGCTTATTTGAAGAACCAGGTGATCTGCCACAAATGCTCTAGGCGTCTTCAGAGTTTCTTGGATCACCGTCCTCTGCCTACCCCCCTTGCCTGAACTGGCGAGCTTAGCTAGCAAGTCAGCTCGGGCATTCTGCTCTCTGGGCACATGCACCACTTCAAAGGAGACAAAGGAACTCTTCAACTCCTGCACATACTCCAGGTAAGCCGCCATTTGTGGATCCTTGGCCTGGAACTCGCCTGTTACTTGTCCCGTGACCAACAACGAGTCACTCTTAGCCATCAGCACCCTAGCTCCCATCTCCTTGGCTAGCAAGATTCCGGCGATCAGCGCCTCATATTCTGCTTGGTTATTGCTGGCTTTGAAGGCAAACCTCAGGGACTGCTCAATCAGCACACCGTTGGGCCCTTCCAGGATGACTCCAGCACCGCTACCCTGCTGGTTCGACGATCCGTCCACCGAGAGCACCCAACGGAAATCATCCCCCTCAACTCGCGCTGCTTCTAACGAGAGCTCGACCACGAAATCAGCGAAAATCTGCCCCTTGATCGGACCTCAGGGCTCATACTTGATATCGAACTCTGACAGCTCCACTGCCCACTTCACCATCCTTCCAGCTACATCAGGCTTCTTCAGGACTTTCTGGATGGGCAAGTCGGTCATCACCAGTATTGTAAAACTGTGGAAATAGTGGCGCAACCTCCTCGCCGAAAATACCACAGCCAGTGCAGCTTTCTCCAAGGCTTGATATCTCACCTCTGGGCCCTGCAGCACCTTGCTGACGAAGTAAATAGGCTTTTGAGCCTGGTCTTGGTCTTGGGTGAGCACCGCACTCACCGCCCTCTCAGTCACAGCAAAATACAACCTGAGAGGGGTTCCCGCCAATGGTTTGCACAAAACCGGCGTGCTCGCCAGGTACTCTTTAAGTTTGACGAAGGCCTCTTCACACTCCTTCGTCCAGGCAAACTTGTTGTTCCGCCTTAAACACTGGAAATACGGATGGCCCTTCTCTCCACTAGCCGTACGAAACGAGACAGGGCGGTCATCCGACTTGTAAGTTGCTGCACCTCCTTCACGGTAGCCGGGCACCTCATCGCCAAGATGGCAGCACACTTATCAGGATTGGCCTCTATTCCTCTTTCGGTCAAGAGGAATCCCAAGAACTTCCCCGCCTCCACGCCAAAAATGCACTTCTCGGGGTTCAGCTTTAACCTGAACTTGGCGATTGTGGTGAACAACTCCTCCAAGTCCGTAACGTGCTTGCTCTTCTCCGGCGAGGTCACGACCATATCATCCACGTACGCTTGCACATTCCTCCCCAGCATTGGTGCAAGTACCCTATCCATCAACCTTTGGTATGTGGCCCCCACGTTCTTCAGCCCGAAGGGCATCACCTTGTAGCAGTAGCACGATCTCTCGGTCATGAAGGCGGTCTTCTCTTCATCCATGGGATGCATCTTTATCTGATTGTACCCCGAGAAGGCGTCCAGGAAGCTCAGCAACTTGCACCCTGCAACACTGTCCACCAGGGCGTCTATGCTTGGCAAAGGATAGGAATCCTTTGGGCAAGCCTTGTTTAGGTCAGTGAAATCGACGCACAAGCGCCACTTCCCATTGCTTTTCTTCACCAGCACGACATTGGCCAACCACTCAGGGTACTGGACTTCCCTGATGTGGCCTGCGACGAGGAGCTTCTATGTTTCATCCCTGATCGCCTGCCTTCTCTCCTCGTTGAACTTCCTTCTCCTCTGTCGCACTGGTCTGACCTGGTTGTCCATTGCTAGATGGTGGCTCAAGAAGCAGGGGTCGATTCCCGGCATGTCTGAAGCAGACCATGCAAAAGCATCCAGATGCCGCTCCATCACCTTGGCGATCTGGTCTTGGAGCTCAGCCTCCAAGGATCTTCCCAACTTGAATACCTTTCCCCCGATCTCCCTTTCGAGCCACTCCTCGACGGGTTTGGGTCTAGCTTCCCTGGCGATCACCGCCCTGGCAATTCCCAGCTCCCTCGCTTCCTCTGGGCGGTTCCTCGCCTCTTCTTCCTGACCGGTGTTCTCTCCCTCAGCCTCAGCATCCATCATGGCGACGTCGCCTCCGGCGGCCACCTCCATCGCCGCACCCACAACTCGCCACTCTGTTGGCTTGGGCTTCACACCGGGAGGCGGCGTCGTTGTGATGTAACTTACTGACCTCTTGTTTTTCAGGCTATTCTCGTAGCATTTCTTCGCTTCCTTCTGGTCAGATTTGATGGTGATCACCACCCCTTCCATCGATGGCAACTTCACCTTCATGTGCCTAGTTGAAGACACAGCTCCTATTCTGTTGAGTGTTGGTCTTCCCAACAGAATGTTATATGCTGAGGGAGCATTCACGACGAGGTACCTGATTTTCTCTGTCCTCAAGCCCGCCTCATCCGTGAATGTAATTCTTAACTCTATGTACCCCCTGACCTCCACCTGATCGCCAGCGAAACCATACAAGCACCCTCCATAGGGCCTCAGCTGGTCAAGGGGCAACTGCAGCTGTGTGAAAGTCGGCCAGAACATCACATCTGCCGAGCTTCCTTGGTCCACCAGAACCCTGTGGACCTTCCTTGCCGCCTTAAAAAGCGAGATGACTATTGGATCGTTGTCATGAGGCACAACGTCCCTGAGATCTTCCCTTGTGAACGTGATGTCCACATTTGGCGAGTGGTCCTCGAACATGTCCACCGTCATTACAGACCTCGCATACTTCTTCCTCTGCGACGCGGTGCATCCACCACCCAAGAAACCTCCCGCGATGGTGTGGATCTCTCCGTGGGTGGGCATTTCGTGCTGCTGAGCCTCACCACCCGCCGGCTGGGAGCTCGACGCGCCCCCTGTCCTTCTGTCCAGCAGGTAATCATTTAGGAACCCGCTCTTGACCAGGTCGTCGAGCTGGTATCCTAATGCCAAACATGAGTCCACTGTGTGACCAAAACCCTGGTGGAATTCGCACCAGGCGTCTGGCTTTGGTCCCAACACCTTGTCGCCCACCTTCTCGGGTGCCTTGAGCCTGGCTGCTATATTGGGGATGGCGATCAGGTCCGCCAGCCCCATGACAAACTTATGCTTTAGCAGGCGATTGTACTCCCTGGGGCGCCCTGGGCCCCTGCCCTTGTTTTTCCTTGGATCATAAGGATGGCGGGTCCTTTGATCCCTCTTGGCCGCCGCTGTCTCCAGCACCCTCTGTGGCTGGATCCTGGTCTGGGCACGTGGTCTGGCGGGGGCCACACTCCCTCTCTTCTCGGCGACCTCACTCTCATCGGCGATGTGGGCCACCGCAAGTCGCCTAACCTCAGCAAACGTGGCGGGGTGAGCCCTGATCAGCGCCTCGCAGAAAGGTCCCGGCAGCACGCCCTTTTTGAAGGCGTATACCAGCATCTCTTCGTCCTTGGCTGGCGAGCGGACCATCTGCGCTCCAAAGCGATTCAAGTAGTCCCTGGGGGACTCTCCCTGGTACTGCCTTATGTCGAACAGATCATAAGCACCCTAGGCGGCGCCTTGTTCACTATGTACTACTCGACGAAAATCTTCGAAAACTGCTGGAAATTGGTTATGTGACCTGTAGGCAGGCTCACAAACCATTCCAGCGCTATTCCCTGGAGCGTGCTCACAAACATCTTGCGATACACAGCATCCGAGCCTCCTGACAGCATCATCTGCGTGTGGAACGTGGTGAGATGTGCCTCAGGATCCTCCACGCCGGTGAAAGTAGACTTCACGGGTACCACACTCGCAGGGATAAGCGTGTCTGTGATCGCCTGAGCAAAAGGCATGGGGAAAACGCGAGGCGGCGTTGACGGTGCGACCTCTTCAGCGACTGGGCGCCCTCTCTGCTCCTGAAGAGCTTGGCGCAATTCCTCAGTTACTTTGCTGAGCTCTTCATTCCTGGCCTGAGAGGCGACTAGGTCCTCATGCATCCTTGCCTGCTCTATGCGCGAGGCTTCCACATTCGCCTGCAGCGCAGGCATGATCTCCACCATCCGCACCATAGTCATTGCGCCTTCAGCAGCAATAGGCACAACTGGACTTGAACGGTTGCTTCTCATCTTTCTCATGAAAACTTAGCAGACCACAACGATCAACAAACAGAACCTCCTTCAGCAACGATCGATCCAGCAATCAATCGGTCAGAACTTCGCAAACTCCAAAGAACTTCAAGAACGCAATCTCAACAGCAAAGACCTTCGCAGAAACTTGCAATCTCAGCACGAACCTACCACTCCTCCACCAAAACTTCTGATTCACCGGTCGAAAGTCCGAACGAACGTCGAAGCTTCGATTTCACCGATTAAAACTCGTGTAAACAGCGAAAAACTGCTCGTCACCGAACAAAAACTCAAACAAACGGGGAAAAACCTCAATCCTCCGAAAAAAAACTCGAACGAACGGTGGAAATGGTTGCACCAGCACACAACCACACAGAAACTGCAGAAACTCCAAAAACTCACGCTGTGGATGGGAACAGGTTTTACACGGCCCCACGGTGGGCGCCTGATGATCCTGCCTGTTGACCAGGGCGCAAGAACCTTGCCTCGTCAAATCTGGATCGACTCTGCGCCGTGTTAGCTTCCGTCCTTCACCTTGATTCACATCAAGAACCTGCAAAAGACAGAATGGCGCCGCTGCGGCCGATCACGCTCCGACGCCCAAGTCAGCGACTGAACCACCAAAATACTAAGAGAAAACTAAGAACTTCAGGAACCGTGCAATATTCTCTCTCAACGTACTCAAGTTCTCGCAAGCGTAAAAGAAGTATTCTAAAACGCGCGTACCTCAGAAGTTCGTTAGAATCTCTTATATACCTGTGCACTTTCTCTCTCCTGACAGTTACACATTTGGACACGTGGCTCGCATCCAGCTGTACACGTGTCACCATCTGGAGCATCCTTGACTTGGGCGTCACCTCTTACTCTTCAGGCTTTATTCGACTAAGTTATCCACGCGAGGAGTAACCCGGTGTATAGCTGCCTTGGAGTGCGATCTTTTCTGTGTGGCGAGTACGGGTGCCTTCATACACACCTTCCCTGTGGTCTCGTCGGCCGCCTTCATGATCTACTTCACCTGCTTCATCGTGCATGCTCGGGTAATCTGTTCCTCGACCTCAACCTCTGGCTAGCTAGGGAATGACCATCTGACGACTTCATCCTCTGCTTCGAAAGCCTGGAACTAACCTCCCTGATCCTTCGGCGATGTCCTCCTTTCGGCGATCTCTGATCACTTGGTCGTCTGGGTTCGCATCTGGCGACTTCATCACTAACCTGGTGACCGCCGGTTTAGGTATGCTAGAGATTGGAGCACGCCAACTTAAGGACTGGCGACTACACGAGCCCCCCGACTTCCTTCCCTTCTGCCAGCCATGAGCCCTGCTCAACACGCCTACATAATAGCTTGCTGCCACGTCATCCCTTCCGACTACCTGGGCGGTACAGATCCTTTCTTGGACGGGCTTTTGCAAAGGAATTAGATAAGGCTTGCAGAGCCATTGCCTAAATATGATCCTAAGATTGTATGTGAGTTCTATGTTAATGCTTGGCTAGGTAACCAAGGATCTCAAGAGAAAAGGTCTAAGGTCATAGGAAGAAGGGTGCCCTTTGATAGGGATTCTATTAGTGAATTTTGGGGGAACCCAAAACAACTGAGAGAAGATGATGAATACACTTACCATAGATTGAGAGCCAGAACCTTTGGGTTCAACGAGCGGGAGGTGGTGATGAGAATCAAATAAAGGAGGCTTTTATTAATGAAGGAAGAGGTCATTCACCTTCACATTTGAAGTTCTTCCTTCTAGTCTTCTCAAAATTAAAAGAAGACATAAAATAAAGAGAGGATCAAGCCTAACGCCAAAGAAGTCTACAAGCTTTCAAGAATGGGCTTCAATTAAATATCTCTCTTTATAGTTTCTTTTAAAGTGTAAATAATATAGAATAGTGTTTAGAAAGGTGCTTAAAGGGAAACATTAGACACCTCTTTTGTAAAAGCATCTTTAGGCTTTCGTTTAGAAAATTCTAGAAGCTTGGGGAGTGAGCTTAGTAAGGGGGGTGTGATCTTAGGAGCTTTTTGGGTAGCTTATGGAATAAGCTATTTAAATAACCAGCCCTTGCTCCTATAAAACGAGGGCTTAGGTCCTTCACAATTCAGATTGGAAAAATAGAGTAAAGTTACTATGCTCCATTTGTGAGTGATTGTGAGACTAGTTCTCCTTTTCCTTGTCTCATCTTGTGATGCATTGGGAGTGTACCGACCAGGTCATCGGGTGTGAGGACGTGGACAAGAGAAAGGTAGGTAGTCAAGAAGTCAACGCAGTCGTCGTATGTAAAAGCGACGTTCTGCAGCATAAATAACCGGTTATCGCCGAGATGTGTCACCGCCAAGATGGATCATCGCCCATCGCCTAAGTAAGACATCGCCTGAAGAGTCAACCCGCATGACGTAAGCATTTCACAGAGAGGGGGCCCACACGAGGGGATAACCCTAAGTTGGGTGGCGGCACTGTGGGTCCCTATGCGCAGAATAAATGATCAAGTCAAAAGGGCACGTGGTAATGCTCACGTGCTCACTAAAGGTATCCAGGGAAGGCTACATGCATGACACGTGTTTAATTAGGGCACTCGAACAGTATGATGGCGCGATAAATACAGCGCTCAAGTTAGAGCCCAAGAGGCCATAAGGTTATACATTGCACTCCAGATAAGGGAAGTCCATGGGCCAGATACGCTAAGATCCTAAAGATAGCGGCACAAGGACCTTCTCCAAGGAACCCTAGACAATAGCAGGCAACGCAGAGGTAAACCCTAGTTTTCACCTATATATAGGGCACAAATAAGCCCTAGAGAGGTACGTTTTTCACAGTTACACGAGTTTTCACCTAGTTCCCAGATAGACATACAGAGCACAAACCCTAATTGTTCTCGACGGCGCATCCGCTGAGAGCACAAGACAATTAGGGCAACACAGTTTTAGCCATACAGTTTTCAGTCATTGAGATTATTATACAGTTTCTAGTTACTTTGGTGTTTCTCGCTAGCTGACTTGATCGTCAGAGTGCAAACGGCCGCGAGGGCGCCCCTTTGTTCTTCTTTTTTCAGGTACTGACAGACGAAGCAAAACGAAGGTGCCCTAGCTCGTTAGAACAAGTCACGCATAAAGACGACCCAGGTCAACCGGCCGGAACATCTGGCGCCCACCGTGGGGCCGATATAAACATCGCTTCCACCACACAAGCTTTCAGTTCCAGATTCCAACACTTAGATAAATCGAGAGGATCCCTAGAAAGCCATGACCACCCGACCAGCACGCGCTAGGAGTGAAGAGATGACCCTACAACAGCTCATGGGCATGGTGCACGGGCTGCAAGACGCAGTGGCAGCCTCGAAAGTAGAACAGGAACGCATGCAGGCGGACCTTACAGCTTCTCAAGCAAGAAGCGAGGAACTCCACCGCATCAACGAGGAGTTACGCCATAGATGGCGTGGCAGAGACGAACCGGAGGCTGCATCCCCACCCAGGGAATTCACAACACCATTTTCACAGGCAATCTTGGAGACGGCAATTCCCAATACGTTCACAGGACCCAAAGCGACCTTCACGGGAATGGAGGATCCCGAAGCACACCTCACGGCGTTCCATACACAGATGTTGCTGGTAGGTGGTTCAGACGCTGTTAGGTGCAAGCTTTTCATGAGCACCCTGACAGGGATGGCCATGGATTGGTTCATCAGCCTCCCAGAGGGCCACGTCACGTCTTTCGCCTAACTTTCACAACTATTTAGAGAACAGTACCTAGCCAACAGAACTCCCGCCCCAGTCTCGTACGATCTTTTCGATGTCAAGCAGTTCCAAGGTGAAACCCTAAAGGAGTACATAAGCCGCTTTGGGGCACAGGTGGTGAAAGTAGGTACCAAGGAGGAACCCATGATTGTGTACGCATTCAAGAAGGGAGTACGTCCCGAATCTTTCAGTAAAACGCTTAACCGCAGTCGCCCCAAAACCTTCGCTGAGATAAGGCGACAAGCGGTAGAACATATTGCCTCGGAAGGTGAAACGTACGAGAAATGTACAACCACTGTGCCAGTGCGCCCCAAGGCACAGATACGCACGCAGCCTGTTCGGGTTCACCAAGCCGTCACAGAAAGGAAACACTTTGACAGGAAACGCGCTTATGAGCCACGAAGGACTCAACCTAAGAGTCGAGTAGAGCAAGGGAGAGAAGCAAGCAAGCCGCCAAGGCACAACGTCGTGATGGAACTCAAAGATCTGATCGCGATACCCAGCATAGCCGACAGGTTGAGGCCACCGATCAAAGCTGACAAGGTGCTGGGGCCTCGCAAGGAGTCATGGTGCGAATTCCACGAGGCGTTCGGGCACCATATCAACAACTGTCTGGCGCTTGGCTATCAGTTGGATGAGCTCGTGAAGAATGGTTCCCTGAAGGATTACTTGATGGAGAAACAGGCGGGACGACCACCAGGCTCGCAACCAGGCGGCAGTGAGGGACAGCAGCACGAGGTGCCCGTCCTCGGTGAAATCCACACCATAGCTGGTGGGTTCTCGGGTGGCAGGTGTACGGCGTCGCAGCGTAAGAGGTATGCGAGGTCTGTAATGTCAGTGGAAGTTTTCGAGGATCATTCGTCCGATGTGGACATCACGTTCACTAAGGAAGACCTCAGGGATGTTGTGTCGCATGACAATGATCCCATTGTGATCTCGCTCGTCACGGCAGGAAGAACGGTTCATCGGGTCTTGGTCGATCAAGGGAGCTCGGCAGACGTGATCAGTTGAGGCCATATGGGGGCTGCTTCGAAAGGCTACAACTATCCACAGATCAGTTGAGGGCATATGGGGGCTGCTTATATGGTTTTGCGGGTGATCAAGTCGAAGTCAGGGGATACATTGAGTTAAGATCAAATACCTTGTTGTGAACGCCCCTTCAGCATATAATATCCTATTGGGAAGGCCAACACTCAATAGGATAGGAGCTGTACCCTCCACGAGGCACATGAAAGTCAAATTACCTTCAATGGAAGGGGTGATCGTCACCATCCGATCTGACCAAGAGGAGGCAAAGAGATGTTATGAAAACAGCCTCAAGAACAGGCGATCAGTGTGCCATCTGACCACAACACCGCCTCTTGGTGCGAAGGATGTGCAGGAAAGCTGACGGGCCATGGATGCGGCGACAGGGGGAACCGCCGAAGGTGACGTGGGTATGGACGTGACATTGGAAGCAGCCACCAAGGGCGACGTAACCATGGGAGATGTCGAGTTGAAGCCTGAGAACAACGCTGGAGTAGAGGAAGAGGAAAACTGCCTGGAGGCCGCCAGGGAGTCAAGCATTGTGAGAGCATTGCTCGCTAGCGAGAGGAGGCCTCGCCCAGTTGGAGATTGGCTCGAGAGGGAGATCGGCGGTAAAACTTTCAAGTTGGGGAAAAATTTAGACGACGGGACACAGGAACAGATCGCCAAGGTGATAGGCAGGCATCTGGACACGTTCGCGTGGTCTGCCTCGGATATGCCAGGAATCGACCCCGATTTTTTATGTCATCATCTAGCAATGGACCCTCAAGTCAGACCAGTCCGACAAAGAAGAAGAAAATTCAATGAAGAAAGGAGACAGGCGATCAAAGATGAAACGCAAAAACTCCTCGAGGCAGGCCACATCAAGGAGATACAGTATCCGGAATGGCTCGCCAATGTTGTATTGGTAAAGAAGAGCAATGGGAAATGGCGAATGTGTGTCGACTTCACAGATCTAAACAAAGCCTGTCCGAAGGATTCCTATCCTTTGCCAAGTATAGGCGCCTTAGTGGACAGCGCATGATGTGAATGTAACTACAAGAACACATGATTCTTAACATTCTTAGGAGCAACTTGAGCTGGATTTGAAAGGCACTTTACTTTAGAATTGGATCAATGTTCTAAATTCAAGAACTCACCAAAACTTAGCACCAACCAAGACTCATATGGAAGTCCATGTATTGTCAAATTGAATCAAACACAAGGAATGAAGAACAAGAATTAAAAACTGGACAGAATTGAAAAGCTAGCTACTGAACCGAATAGAATAAATGGAAACCAAGCTGAAAACAGAAATGTAAACGGTAGAAAATGAAGGAAAACACTAGGAAATTAAGCTACCGAATGGAAATTGGAGAAAAGGAAGAAGAACACTTATAGAAGAAGATGCTTGCTGGATTTTGAGAATTGGAAGAAGCCATTCACGCCACTTGGAACCTTGAACCAAGATAAGTGATGGAGTGCCACCACTTGAAGCTCACCATAGCTCACAAGATAAGGCAAAGAAGAGGAAGACTCAAAACTCACAAATTCTCTCCCAAATTGAGTATAGTCTCTCTACTATAAAATTCCAATCTGAATTGTGAAGGACCTAAGCCCTCCTTATATAGGAGTAAGGGCTGGTCATTTACATAGCTTATTCCCTAAGCTACCCAAAAAACTCCTAAGATCACACCCCCCTTACTAAGCTCACTCCCCAAGCTTCTAGAATTTGCTAAACTAAAGCCTAAAGATGCTTTTACAAAAGAGGTGTCTCATGTTTCCCTCTAAGCACCTTTCTAAACATTATTCTATATTATTTACAATTTAAAAGAAACTATAAAGAGAGATATTTAATATGAAGCCTATTATTTGAGAGTTTGTAGACTTCTTTATCTTTAGGCTTGATCTTCTCTTTGACTTCTTTTAATTTGTGAGAAGACTAGAAGGAAGAACTTCAAATGTGTAGGTGAAAATCCTCTTCCTTCATTAATAAAATCCTCTCCTAGTGGATATCCATCAGCGCAGCAGGGTGCAAGTTGTTGAGTTTCTTAGACGCGTTCTCGGGGTACAACCAAATTAAGATGCACCCCATGGACGAGGAAAAAACTGCCTTCATGACAGAGAAGTCGTGCTATTGCTACAAGGTGATGCCTTTTGGGCTGAAGAACGCGGGAGCCACGTACCAGAGATTGATGGATAAAGTGCTTGACGATATGGTCATAACATCCCTGGAAAAAAACCAGCATATAGCCGATTTAGAGGAGCTGTTTGATACGATAGCCAAATACAAACTAAAGCTGAACCCTGAGAAATGCATTTTCGGCGTGGAAGCGAGAAAGTTCTTAGGTTTCCTCTTGACCGAGAAAGGGATCGAAGCAAACCCTGACAAGTGTGCGGCCATTTTGGCAATGAGGAGCCCCGCTACGGTGAAGGAGGTGCAGCAGCTCACGGGTCGGATGGCCGCCCTGTCGCGATTTGTGTCTGCCAGTGGAGAGAGGGGTCACCCATATTTCCAGTGCTTGAAAAGGATTAATAGGTTTGTCTGGACGAAGGAGTGTGAAGAGGCTTTCGTAAAACTCAAAGGTCCTGTGTAAACCACAAGTGGGAGCGCCCCTCAGGTTATTCTTCGCCGTAACCGAGAAGGCGCTGAGTGCGGTGCTCGTCCAGGACCAAGATCAAATTCAGAAACCCGTTTATTTTGTCAGCAAGGTGTTGCAGGGCCCAGAAGTGAGATATCAGGCTTTGGAGAGAGCAGCACTGGCAGTAGTGTTTTCGGCGAGGAGGTTGCGCCATTACTTCCAGAGTTTTACAGTGTTGGTGATGACCGACTTACCCATCCAGAAGGTTCTAAAGAAACCAGATGTGGCTGGAAGAATGGTAAAATGGGGGGTAGAGTTGTCGGAGTTCGACATCAAGTATGAGCCCCGGGGACCGATCAAGGAACAAATCTTCGTTGACTTCGTGGTCGAACTATCTTCTGAGACGGTGCAAAGCGCCGGAGATGGTTTTCGTTGGGTGCTCTCAGTGGATGGATCCTCTAACCAGTTAGGCAGTGGGGTCGGGATAATTCTGGAAGGACCCAACGGCGTGTTGATAGAACAGTCCCTAAAGTTCGCCTTTAAAGCCAGCAACAACCAAGCGGAATACGAGGCTCTGATCGCTGGTGTTTTGTTGGCAAAGGAGATGGGAGCAAGGGTGCTGTTGGCCAAGAGCAATTCATTGCTAATCACAGGCCAAGTAACTGGCGAGTTTCAGGCTAAAGATCCGCAGATGGCGGCTTATCTGGAGTATGTGCAGGAGTTGAGGAAGTCTTTTGTTTCGTTCGAAGTAGTGCATGTGCCAAGGGAGCAGAACGCCCGAGCCGACTTGCTAGCAAAGCTCTCCAGTTCGGGCAAGGGGGGCAGGCAGAGGACCGTCATACAAGAAACCCTGAAGATACCTCGAGCGTTCGTGGCGGACCACCAAGTTCTCCAAATCTGCAAGTCAAAGGAAGGGATGGCAAGGGGTCATAAGTCTCTATCCCAGGAGACATTGAGGACGCCAAGGATTAGACCGTTTCCAGTGGGAGAGATAAAGATGACACAAGTTTGCGCCGTCCACGAGCCGGACACATGGATAACGCCATACCAGCGCTACATGGCAGATGGCGTACTCCCAATGGACCCGACGGAAGCTAGGAAGGTAAAAAAGAACTCCAGCAAGTTCACCCTCATCGATGGCGAGTTGTATAGGTTTGGGTTCACACACCCCTTCTTAGTATGTGTGCATGGAGAGAGGTGCACGAGAATTATGGCCGAGCTCCATGAAGGGATTTGCGGGAGCCACATCGGAGGTCGAGCCTTGGCAACAAGAACCATCCGTGCAGGTTATTATTGGCCAACAATGAGGGAAGACTGCAAGAGATATGCCCAACGTTGCAAGCAGTGCCAGGAGCACGCCGATTGGCACAAGGCGCCTCCGGAAGAGTTAAAATCAATCTACAGTCCCTGGCCTTTCCACACATGGGGAATCGATATCCTGGGACCCTTCCCATTGGCGATTAGGCAGATGAAGTATTTAGTTGTGGCAGTCGAATACTTCACGAAGTGGATCGAAGCAGAACCAGTAGCCCAAATCACAGCGCACAAAATTCAGAATTTCGTGTGGAAGAATATTGTGTGTCGTTTCGGTGTGCCCAAGCGTTTGGTATCAGATAACGGGACTCAGTTCGCAAGTCACCTGCTGAAGAAGCTGCGCGAGGACGTTGGAACTCAACAGGTGTTCGCTTTTGTGGAGCATCCACAGACGAATGGGCAGGTGAAGTCGGCTAATCGGGTTGTACTAAGAGGTTTGAAGAGGAGATTGGAGAAGGCCAAAGGATCTTGGGTTGAGGAAGTTCCCCGTATAATATGGGCATACCACACCACTGAACAGTCAGGAACCCACGAAACCCCGTTTAGCTTGGTGTACGGGTGCGATGCGATGATCCCAATTGAAATCCAGGAAAGCTCGCCGAGATTCCAGAACTTCGTGGCAGAAGACTCGAATGCAGAAAGAAGGATGAACTTAGATTTGCTGGATGAGGTCAGGGAGGAGGCAAGGGTAAAGGCTGAAGCAATAAAGAGAAGAGTCGAGCGCAAGTACAATTCTAGGACAAGGCCAAGGCAGTTCAGAGATGGCGACCTGGTAATGAAGAACGCCCACCTGTACGAGATGCAGAATAAATTGTCACCCAAATGGACGGGACCGTTTAGAATAACTGAAGCACTCGGGAACGGCGCCTACCGTTTGGAAACACTGGAGGGAGGGGCGATTCCTCGCACTTGGAACGCCACCCATCTCAAGTTTTATTACAGTTGAAGCATTGTAAGTAGCAGTTAACTCGAGCAGTTAAGTGAAAACAGTTTTTCAAACTAAATTAATGCGTACCTTAGCAAACTTTCAGGAAAACATTGATGTTTCAGTGCTTACTGCCACGTGTTCTTCTGACTTGATTACTATTCTGCATGGAGAGCCTCACAGCGTCGTAACCCAACTTAGGGACATTCTATCGTGCAAGTCCTCCTTCTCGGAGTGCATCTGGCGCAAGGGGTGACTTTCTGGGTGCCAACTCATGCGTCCCAACCTCTAGTCACTCGCCCTGGGAGTGTATCTACCTTTCTCTCGTACCATGCACGTGGTTCTCCCCTGGGCGCGGCCCTCTCATGGGTCGTATCTGTCCCAGGGGTCTCCCAGCGGTGGCGTGGGTACTTCACGAGTCAGGTTACCCCTTACTGGTACTAGAATTATGGCCTTGAAGCCACCTTTCTCTTCTCTTTATTACTGTCTGAGGCAATGAGGCCTTTCGCGGTGTCGCCCCCTCCATGGTCTTTCCTACCCATGGGTATCGGGGGGTGACACCATCGATGCCTTAACCTGGCGACGCCTCATCTTGGCGACGACTTATCTTGGCGACGCCTCATCTTGGCGATGCCTACGCCTGACGACGCCTTCGCCTTGGTGACGCCTTAAGCGGTCAACCTGTTGACTTTCTTCCCTTGGGCCCCCTGGAGGGGTCCCATCATATGTTGACTTTGACTTTGGTCAACGCCCGGGGATGGGACGGTACACAAGCCCCCCAGTTTTGAGTTGCACTTATTTCAGCAAAAAGACTAAGGCCTCACCCTATCATCCACGTGGCATTCCTGCTGACGTGACATTCCCTTGAGCAGTTGACGTGACATTCTCTGAGCGTCTGACGCGACATTCTCTGCGCTGGTGATGTGACACTTTAAGTGGTGCGCTAATCTCTCGACACGTGGCACGATCCTACGGCTGGGGATGAGTGTCGTTAGCGCTTCTCAAGTTAATGTTATAACTTTTCGAAAACGCGCGCTCAAGGCACTGTTCCATTCACTCTTTTCGTATTCCCTCTACTGTTCACCTTCTTCTCCAAAAACTTTCTCTGCACTCTCTCTTCGCGAAAGCTCTCACCTTTGCGACTTCCAAACACAAAAGGTATGGTTTTTCTACTCTCTTCGCCTTTTTGCTTTACTGTATTGCTATTACGACTGCCTGGGATTGTTTATGTTCATACATTTCTTGTGTTCTTCTCTCTTCCTTCGCATTTCTTCGTTCTTCCCTCTTTTCTGGATTTTTCGTGTGGGTATGAGTCTTCTTAGGTTTTCTTTCCCCTTTTTCGCCATAACCCTATTCACTGAACCTTTCCTCTTCTTCATTCTTCAGCTTCTTCATCAATCTATAGCACGCACAAAAACAACTGCCAATCCTCCTCCCCCTGGGATCAACTATAAGGTTCAGTACCCCTAGCTGAGTGCACAACCTTAACCACCATTGGAGACGTGGAGGACCATCTGGGTGACCCACGGTTATAAAATTTCAATGCTTTCTGCAGCGTCCACGACTCCGATGTCTCTGTTTGTCACGGCACCCCCGGGGAGCCGGTCTGCGTGGACAATAGGTCCAACGGTGGGAAACCCTTTTTCTTTCTTTACCAAACGGTGTTCAAACGCGTCGGTCTACGCCTTCCCAGAGAGGGAGCTGCTCACCGAAATCAACACAGCCCCTGCCCAGCTACACCCCAACAGCTGGGCATTCATCAGGGCCTTCGAGATTTTGTGTGGGTACTTGGGCATTCTGCCCTCAGTGGATGTCTTCCTTCATTTCTTTGAAGTGAAGAAGCAAGGGAAAAGCCTCTGGGTGAGCTTTTTTGGAGTCGTTGGCAGGATACTCCTTACCCTTTTCCAGAACTCGTACAAGGGGTGGAAGGGCAAATTCTTTAGGGTGTGTTGCACCAAACACGACCCCACGACCCTGGACGGCTTCCCCTTATATTGGGTGGAAGAACCAAAGCTGATTAAGCCCAAGTCTTTAGACAAGCTACCCTCTGCTGATAGAGAGGTATGTGTGGCTTTAGCCGGCCTGGGAGTTGTCTTCAGCACCGTGAAACTCATAGCTTGTGAGTTTAATGCGAGCGCCCTTTCCACGTACTTCGGTGGGAAAATCTACACCTATACTTGTCTTCTTTATATTTTCCTCTTGATGTGCTTTCTCTGATTGTTGGGTGTCCGGTTTATCCGCTCCAAACTTTTGTATGTGCTATACGTGCTTTCTTGTTTAACTAGTGTTAGCTCTAACTCTTGCTCTTTTGTTTGTCTGGTGCAGCATCAGTGATGGACTCCTCGAGGCGAATTGCGCTGGCCAAGACCTTGAGGGCTCACCCCAAGGCAACATCTGCGAAGGCTGGCGCCTCCAGCACCCCCATTACTGAGTCCAACCTTCCCCCTTCACCAACACCACACACCACCCAAACTCCCAACTCTCCCCATTCCCTTCAAACACCTAACTCACCCCCACCAATTGTTGCAGTCCCCCTGGCTGTGGTCGCCAACCTCACCCTAGCCCCCCTTGACAAGGGCAAGGGTGTACTTGTGGCCCCCTCTGATGACGAAGACTCTGGCGAGGGGCAAGTCTTCAAGAGGAGGAGGACCAACGGGGTCATCTCTTCACGATCTCCCTCCCCCCAACATGGAGAGTCGCTGAGGGACAACCCTCCCTGTGCCACATCTCCCCCACCACAAATAGGCCAAGAGGAGGGGGCAGAATCCACACTCCCACCAACACAAACTGCTGCACAAGCTCCCGCCCCAGAGGTTTTAACGATTCCCCCCGCAATCATGCAATTGATGAGGGGATTCAACGAGAGGTCGTCGGGGAGCTCTTCTGGCGAAGCTAAGAAGGAAGGTATGCCCTACTACATGGGGGCCTTCCTGGCTATTGCACTCGATTGGCGCGCAAAAGCTAAAACCAAGGCCATCGAGATGCAAACCCTTCAGGCTCTCAAGCGATAGGTGGCCACCCTGAAGGAGGAAAAACTGAAGTTGGAGAATGCTTACGAGGCCTCCCTGGCGGAGACCCGGAAGGTGGAGGAAGCGGCCACCCTGAGGTTACGCGAGGCTGACCAGAAGCACGCCGACCTTCTGGGCTCCATGGCCCCTCTGCAGGCGAAGGTGGCTGCTCTGAGGGAGGTGGCTGAAACCTCCAAGGCCCTTGGGGTGAAGCTGAACGAAGTTGAGGGGGAGTTAGCTGCAAAGACTGAAGCTCTCAGCCTTCTCCAAGCTGAACATGACAAATCCCAAGTTGAAGTGAGCAAGCTTCAGGTGGAGAAGGAATTCTTGGAAAAGCAGCTAGCAACCAAGGACTCCAAGATCGAGGAATTGGAGAAGGCCAACCGAGACCTCCTCGACGATATGGCCGACACCTTTGACGAGGGGTTCAAAGAGGCTCTGGCCCAAGCCACATGTGAGAACCCAGGGATCAATACTTCCAACTGTGACCCTGGCAATTATATCGTCGACGGGAAGGTGGTGTCCCTCGACCTTGGGGAGTGAACTTCCCTCAATAGGCTTCTATCTTGCTTGTAAATTTGTATTTTCAATATTTTATACTTTACTTGTAATTCTAACACTTAACTTCATTTGCTTGAATGTTATTCGAACATCGCCTTTAAATTCTCGTGCGATCTCAACCTTTCTTGCACCTTTATCTGCTTCTGTTTTCTTTACTATATCGAATGTGTTACCCTCGATACATCTCTTCATCGCTTTTGGCTTTAACTCTTTAGGTAGCACGTGACCTTCTTCTTTACTCTTCCCTTCTTAGTCGTAGTACATACCCTTCTCTTGATCTTTCATTTAGAACTCCACTTGACCTTTGTTTCTACGAGGAATCTTCCTCATGAAGGCATCACCTGCCTCGTCATTGCCCAAAGGCAAGGGAGGATTTAACTTCGTGTATTTTTCGTGTCTCTGATGACTCATGCTCTTATGCTTCTTCTTCTTACTCTTAGAATTTCTCTTGCCTTCTGAACTTAGAAAGATTTTCAACTTGACCTTTACTTACTTGTCTTGAGTCCCCAGGTACTTACTACGAAAGGCATTGCTAGCTTTATCTCCTGGCCTCGCCATCGCTCAAGGGCGAGGGAGAACTTGATCTCTTATGTGGCCTCAACATCGCTCGAGGGCGAGGAGGACTTATCTGTTCTTCTGGGGCCTCGACGTCGCTCGAGGGCAAGGGAGGGTTTTATCTGATCTGTACTGTGTGTTCACACTCGAGGAGAGACCTGCTAAACGCGGGGTCGTATCGTCCTCAGCGTGTCTAAACACTTGGGACAAAGTCACACTTTGATGCCCACGCCCGTGGAGAGGCCTATTACAGCAACGTCGTATCGTCCATGGGGTGTCTAAACACCAAGGCAACTTAGCCCTTCTCTCTGCGCGCTTGATGCCCACGCCTGAGGAGAGGCCCACTCGCAGGTAGTGTCGTTTCGTCCCCAGGGTGTCTGAAAACACCAAGGCGATCAGTGTTCTTGGTGCCCACGCCCAGGGAGAGGCGTGCTGGAAGCATCGTCGTATCGTCCCTGGTGTGTCTAAACACTAAGATGACTAGGGGTTTTGGTGATTACGCCCAAGGAGAAGGTTTCCCGAAGGATGGCGCTTCTCCTCAGCTGCGTGTATCTGCACCAAGTGACCTGGTTCTCCACTGCTCCGAAACATCTTACTGCCTGACGCCCACACTCGAAGGAAACGCCCCCCGCCACTTCCTTGCGAGGTGTCTAAACATCAGACACCGAGGCCAGCTATTCCTACCTGAGGAGGGGGCGTCCTGAAGGAATCCCTTAACCCCTGCTCAGGGACTAGACACCCGGATTTTAACTTTCCTGAACGTACCTTTTGTCTTTATCTCTGGGCATGAGCATGCGCTCCTGCTACTTGCTTTGAATATGACGTCTTCTCCCTTATCTGGCGATGCCTATACCTGGTGACGCCTCATCTTCGCGATGACTTATCTTGGCGACGCCTCATCTTGGCGACGCCTACGCCTGACGACGCCTACACCTGGCGATGCCTTGAGTCCCTGTTTTGTTTCTTAATCTTTGCTCTTACATCATGTGGGAGGGAAAAACTGGGGCAAAGTTTTACTTGAACTTTCTTTTTTACTTGGGTGACCTCATTAAAAAACCCCCGAGAGGAAAAAGAGTGTCCCCTTTACAACCGTGTGTTTCATAACTTTCAACTGAAATAAAATTTTAAATTGGCCGCATTCCAGCTTCGTGGAATGGGCCCCCCTTCTAGAGTCTCTAGATTGTACGAACCATTTCCCTTGGCTTCGGTTATTCTAAAGGGTCCGGTCCACTTGGGAGACAACTCGTTCTCCAACTCGTAAGGATGAGCCTTCCTCATGACCAGGTCGCCAACTTGGAATTGTCGCAGCTTTACCTTAGAGCTATACTGATGCTTCACTCTTCTCTTCTCAGCTTCAGCCTTTATCCTTGCTTCCTCTCTGGCCTCGTCCAATAGGTCTAGATTTACCCTCCTTTCCTCATTGGATTCTTCTGCCACAAAGCTTAGGAAACGTGGAGAACTCTTGTGGATCTCTACTGGGATCATGGCATCTGACCCATACACTAGGCTGAATGGCGTCTCCATGGTGGAAGATTGAGGTGTGGTGTGGTAAGCCCACACTATTCTTGGTACTTGTTCTGCCCACGCCCCTTTAGCCTTCTCAAGCCTTCTCTTCAATCCTCTCAGAAAAACTCTATTCGCTGAATCGACCTGCCCATTCGTCTAAGGGTGTTCGACTGATGCAAACACCTGCTTGATTCCCACTTCTACACACAACTTCCCCAACTGTTGGCTCGCAAACTGAGTGCCATTATCTGATATGAGACATCTTGGCACCCCGAAGCGACACTCGATGTTCTTCCACACAAAGTGTTGTACCTTGTGTGCGGTGATCTGTGCCACTGGTTCTGCCTCTATCCACTTCGTGAAGTACTCGATGGCGACTATCAAATACTTCATCTGCCTTATCGCCAAAGGGAAAGGCCCCTGAATATCGATTCCCCATGTGTGGAAGGGCCATGGGCTGTAAATCGTCTCAGCTCCTCTGGGGTGCCTTATGCCAGTCTGCATGCATTTGGCACTACTTGCATCGCTGGGCGTATCTTACACAATCTTCCCTCACTGATGGCCAATAAAACCCTGCGCAAATCAACTTGGAAGCTAATGATTTTCCCCAATGTGGCTTCTGCAAATCCCCTCGTGAAGCTCTGACATGATCCTCGTACACTCGTCGCCACTCACACATGTCAGAATTGGGTGCATGAACCCATGCCTAAATAGTACTCCATCAACGAGAGTGTACCTTGCCGAATTCTTCTTTATCCTTTTTCCCTCTCCAGGCTCTGCTGGGAGAATCCCATCTGCAATGTAACGCCTGTTAGGCGTCATCCACGTGTCGCCTTCCTCCAAGGCATATACTTGCACACACTTCTCTCCTTCGGGCGAGGCCACATAGGTGCTGATGCAGGGTGCACTCGCCGTATCTTGAATCAAAGAGTGATGGCTCCTTGGCTTTCCTCTTGTTGTGCTAATGTGAAGCATATCCACCCTGTTGTATGCCACAAACTTTCTCGGCGTTTTGAGCGTCTCTTGGATGACTGTCCTCTGCCTTCCCCCCTTGCCTGAGCTCCTTGACTTTCTCTGGCATTTTGTTCTCTAGGGACATGCACCAACTCAAACGTGGTGAAAGCTCCCTTCAATACCTCGACGTACCTTAAGTACACAGCCATCTATGGATCCTTCGCCTGGTACTCCCCTGTAACTTGTCCTGTGACCAACTGGGAATCACTTTTTGCCAAGAGACTTTAAGCGCCCATTTCCTTGGCCAAGAGACTTTGAGCACCCATTTCCTTGGCCAAAAGCATTCCAACAATCAGCGCCTCGTACTCAGCTTGGTTATTGCTTGCTTTGAAGGCGAAGCGTAAAGCCTGCTCCATCAACACTCCGTTAGGCCCCTCCAAGATTATTCCAGCGCCACTTCCCTGCTGGTTGGAGGACCCATCCACTGAGAGCATCCATTGTGATCCTAACTCCACCTCTTGAGGGCCTCCTCCTGGTGAGAGCTCTGCTACAAAATCTGCGTAGACTTGCCCCTTGATGGATTCCAGGGGTTCGTACTGGATATCAAACTCTGACAACTCCACCGCCCAGCGGACCATCCTCCCAGCTATATCTGGCTTCTGAAGCACTTTCTGGATAGGGAGGTTCATCATCACCACCACTGTGAAACTGTGAAAATAATGGCGGAGCCTCCTGGCTGAGAACACTACTGCTAATGCCGCCTTCTCCAGCGACTGGTATCTCGATTCTGGGCCTTGCAAGGCCTTGCTTACAAAGTTGATGGGTCTCTGCACTTGGTCTTGCTCCTAGACTAGCACAGAGCTGATGGCCCACTCTGTTACTGCAAAGTATAAACGTAGGGGGACGCCTGCCCGTGGCTTGCAAAGCACAGGTGGCGTCGCCAAGTACTCCTTCAACTTGAGGAATGCTGCTTCACACTCATCTGTCCATGCAAAACGGCTATTCCTCTTGAGGCACTAGAAGTAGGGGTGGCCCTTCTCACCTCCAGCAGACACGAACCTTGATAGGGCCGCCATCCTCCCAGTCAATTGTTGTACTTCTTTAACTGAGGTTGGGCTCCTCATGGCGATGATAGCTGCACACTTGTCAGGGTTCGCCTCTATCCCGCTCTCAGTGAGCATAAATCCCAAGAACTTCCCCGCCTCGATGCCAAAAACGCATTTTTCCGGGTTTAACTTGAGGCGGTATCTGGCTATTGTGGCGAACAGCTCTTCTAGATCCGCTGTGTGCTGCCCTCTCTCATGCGAAGTCAATACCATGTCATCTACGTAGGCCTGCACGTTCCTTCCCAACATGGGTGCAAGGACCTTGTCCATTAGCCTCTGGTAGGTGGCGCCTGCATTCTTCAGCCCAAATGACATCACCTTATAACAATAACTGCATGTCTTCGTCATGAACGCCGTTTTACACTCATCTCTTGGGTGCATCTTGATCTGATTGTAACCTGAGAATGCGTCCAAGAAACTAAGAATTTTGCATCCCGAGGCGCTGTCCACCAATGCGTCAATGTTGGGCAGCGGGTACGAATCTTTGGGGCACGCCTTGTTCAAATCTATGAAGTCGACGCACATCCTCCACTTCCCATTCGCCTTCTTCACTAGAACTACGCTGGCCAGCCACTCAGGGTATTGTATCTCCCTGATATGCTCGGCGCTTAGCAACTTCTGCGTCTCTTCCTTCACGACGAGGCATCGCTCTTTGTTGAACTTCCTCCTTCTCTGCCGTACAGGGCGAACCTTGGTGTCCATGGTAAGGTGGTGGCACAAAAAAATCGGGTCGATGCCTGGCATGTCTGAGGCGGTCCATGCGAATGCATCTAAGTGGTGTGAGATCACGGCTGCCACTTCCTCTTGTTCTTCTAGGCTCAACAAACGTCCCAACTTGAACATCTTACCCCTTATCTACCTTTCCACCACATTGTCTACTGCTTGGGGTCGCCTATCCCACACGCTCTCTGCACGAGACTCATTTCGGTGATCTTCTTCTATAGGCGTAGCCCCAACGGGTGCTTCGGGCGTCGCCTCTTCTAATGCTTCTTCCATGGGCGCATCCTCCTTGGGCGTCGCCTCCGCGTGTGGGGCCTCAACAGGCGTCGACTCCGCGGACGTCGCCTCTTCCAAGGGCTCTACCTCCATTGGCATATCCGAAATGGGCGTCTTCTCAAGTACCATGAACACGCCTCTCTTTGTCTTCAAGCTATTTTCATAGCATTTTCGGGCCTCCTATTGATCAGATTTGATTACAATCACCTTGCCACTTAGATCTGGCAACTTCATCTTCATGTGGCGCGTGGAGGCCACTGCTTTTAGCCTATTCAGCGCTGGTCTCCCCAACAAGATGTTGTAGGCTGAATTGGCGTTCACAACTAGGTACCGGATGTTTTTGGTACGCGACGTCGTTCCATCAGTGAACGTCGTCCTCAGCTCCAGGTAGCCTCGTACCTCAACTTGATTCTCCCCGAACCCATACAAACACCCGGTGTAGGGCCTCAGCAGGTCAGGGACAATTGTAACTTATTGAACGTTGACCAAAACATGACATCTGCAGAACTGCCCTGGTCGACGAGAACCCTATGCACCTTGCTCCCAACTGTGACGACTGAAATGACCACAGGGTCATTGTCATGTGGGACAACATCTCGTAGGTCAGCCCTGGTGAACACAAGGTCTGACTCCCACTGATCATCTGAATCCCCCTCAACAACTGAATTCACTGACCTCACATACCTCTTACGCTGAGAGGCAGTGGGCCCTCCTCCAGAAAAGCCACCAGAAATGGTGTGCACTTCTCTATGGATCGACATTTCATGCACCTGATCCTCCTCTGGTACTGTCAGGGTTGTGGTCGTAGCAGACCCATAAAGACAATCCTTCAGGAAACCATTCTTCACAAGCTCATCCAACTGATAGCCCAACGCCAAGCAGTTGTTGATATGGTGCCCGAACGCCTCGTGGAACTCGCACCATGACTCTCTGTGAGGTCCCAGCACCTTGTGAGACTTCATTGGTGGCCTCAACCTGTCAGCTATGTTGGGCACAACAATGAGGTCTTTTAGCTCCACCACAAAATTGTGCCTCAGCGGCCTATTCCCTTCCCTCGCTGGCCTGTTTTCCTCTGTTCAACCCCTGGGCTGGGGCCTCCTTGCCTCGTAGGGGTGCTTCCTGTCATGGTTCTTCCTCCCTGTCGCGGCCTCGTGGACCCTAGCGGGTTGTGCGCGCGACTGCACTCTTGGGCGCGCGGGCGCAACACTTGTGCGTTTCTCATACACTTCACCCTCAGAGGCGATGTCATCATCTGTGATTTCTGGGACTTCTACTAGGTGTCATGCAACTCCAAGGGGTAAAGGAACTTGAACTCGAATGAACACGATCACACAACGACTCAACCAAAAGCAATCGGTGAAAACTGCACCAATTTCTCAATGAACAATGACGCGCAGTAGTTTTTGTTCGAGCCATTGTTCAGTAGCTACAATGGAGAAAGAAAAGAAGGAATGAGGGACCAATGAAAAACAGGGTTCAGCAAAAAACAAGAGAAAGGCGGGGAGAACGAAAATGCTAGGGTTGAAGGGAGTGGAGAAGCGAAAGCGACGAAGAAGAAGAAGCGAAAATATAAAGAAATGCAGAAAAACCAGAAGAAACCCCAGAACAGTGCAGGGAAAGGGAAAACAGCCCACAACGTATGCACAGTACGGTTATTGGATGATGCAATCGGTAGAAAGTATTTAATATGCCATGGATGAAGAAAAAAGGTACCTTTTGATGATCGCAAGTGGTTTCTGAAAGCTTGAGATTGAGAAAGACGAATCGCGCAGAGAAGGGCTTCGAGAGTTTCAGAGAAGAGCGTTGGAGAAGGTGATGGAACAGTGGAGGCGCGCAAGTAATTGAATGTGAGAAGCGCAAATGATGTTTCATGCTAGCCGTTGATGCGTACACGTGTCGCAAGATTAGGGGAGGAAGGCGTAACGTCACTTAAAGCACAACACGTGATGTGACACGTGACGTGGCATCACTTGTCACGTGGCCACGGAAGATGATCACTTAGTCTCTTCGCTGAAAACAAATTTACAGCTCGAGACTAGGGGGCTTGTGATCCGGCCGGTCATCGGTAGTCGGTGACATCAACAACAAATAGCCACGTGGACCGTTCTTAGTGGAACACGTGAGCCAGGGAAGCAGATGAGTCATTGAGAAAGTCACCCAGGGTGGTGATCGGTGATCAGGGGGCGGTGGTCGGAGAGGATGCGGGATTAGCGCCTAGATAAGCGCCTGGAAGTAGAAGGCGTGGTGCTATGGTGCACCGATCGGTCATCTGGTCTGAGCGATGATCATCGGGGTTTCGTGTTACACGCAGTTAAGCTGGAAACGAAGGGTGATTCCCAGCGAGAGCTTCGCATACGAGCCTTGTGTGACAGAGTATCAGAGAAGGGAGAAGCTAGGTGCTTGGTAGTTTCGTGCACGAGAGTGGCCTAAGAGAGCTAGTAAGTCAGTCGGTGATTGGTACTCTCTTAACCCATAACGTGCATGGTGCAAAGCATAGGTGATCGTTCACACAGTAGGTAATGCCTGGTGCGCGCGCTTAGCCAAGCCACGCTTGGTATTCACACTGAGGTTGCACGAGCCATCTAGTGGAAGAAACACGCTAAGTTACTTCATGCACGGATAACTTAGGCGCGCAACAGAGTATATAAAGGGCATTCCGTGCTCATGCAAAGGGAGGTAAGATTCATTCTTGCAAGTTACCAGTTTACACACACACAGAGAAAAGAGAGAGAATCACAGAGTGCACACGAGTCTCGCAGAGAGACATTTCTCAGTTCTTTGGTGGTTTTGTAAGGCTGACTTGAGTGTCGGAGTGCCACCGGCCGCTAGAGGCGCAGTTTGGTGTGTTTCGCAGGTTTGCTTGGAGTTCTCGTGGAGTTCTTAGAGCATTCTTGCACTTGTCACAGTTGCGGAGGTGGAAGATAGAGTTTGACGAGGCGAATCCTTGGACGTTTGAATCCCCTGCAAGATCAAGAACTATTTTTTGTGAGTTCAATGTCTATCTTTTGAGACAAATTATTATTTACTCAGTACACTTACCGAAATAAGTCAACAAGGGTATTTGGTATATCCAAATCCGTTTAAAAAAACTGTAAAGAATAAAGCTTTTGCTTGGTGGAGTGGAATGCTCAGGCTCATCTAGGTCGCGTTGCCCTGTGTGGTTGCGCCACCCGTGGCGCAACTCCTCATTCATGCGACACAACTCATCATTTCTCGCCTGAGACGCTGCGAGATCCGCCTGCAGGCGCTCTTGCTCAGCCTTCGACGCTGCCATTGCCTCCTGCAATCCCTGCATCATGCCCATGACCTGCTGCATGGTCATCTCTTCACTCTCAACGCACGTCGAGTCTTGTCTCGTGGATCTCATCATCTGCGATTTCTGGGACTTCTACTAGGTGTCGTGCAACTCCAAGGGGTAAAGGAACTTGAACTCGAACTAACACGATCACACAGCGACTCAACCAAAAGCAATCGGTGAAAACTGCACCAATTTCTCAATGAACAATGGCTCTTGGTAAAATCTCGAGGGGACTGGGTTGGAAACTGCAACTGGAACTGAATTCTTGCGGTGGGACTGAAGTTTTAGATCAGGCCCCACGGTGGGCGCCAAATGTTCCCGCCGGTTGACCAGGGACGTCTTTGTGCGTGGCTTGTCCTCGCGAGCTTGGGCACCTTCATTCTGCTCCATCTATGAGTACTTGAAAAGAAGTGGACAAAGGGCGCCCTCGCGGCCGTTTGCACTCTGACGATCAAGTCAGTTAGCGAGAAACATCAAATGGGAAACACCTCTGTATCGGAACACTGTGAACGGATGCTCTGAAGGTGGTCTAATAACTGAGTAACTGAATGCTACCCTAATTTCCTGTGCGTACAGTGGGTTCGCAAGCAAGCAACTAGAGTGTGTGAGTAAACTGCGAAAACTCGGTCCCCCTCTCAAACCTCTAAAACCCCTTTAAAACGTCTAAAGCATTTAAAACGTCTTAAAGCGCATTCAAAACGTATAAAAACGTTCAACGCGTTTAAAACGTTTAAAGCATTTAAAGTGCTTTAAAGCGTTCGAAACGTAAACTAAATTAATGCGTACCTTAGCAAACTTTTAGGAAAACATTGATGTTTCAGTGCTTACTGCCACGTGTTCTTCTGACTTGATTACTATTCTACGTGGAGAGCCTCACAGCGTCGTAACCCAACTTAGGGACATTCTATCGTGCAAGTCCTCCTTCTCGGAGTGCATCTGGCGCAAGGGTGACTTTCTGGGTGCCAACTCATGCGTCCCAACCTCTAGTTACTCGCCCTGGGAGTGTATCTACCTTTCTCTCGTACCATGCACGTGGTTCTCCCCTGGGCGTGGCCCTCTCATGAGTCGTATCTATCCCAGGGGTCTCCCAGCGGTGGCGTGGGTAGTTCACGAGTCAAGTTACCCCCTACTGGTACTAGAACTATGACCTTGAAGCCACCTTTCTCTTCTCTTTATTACTGTTCTGAGGCACTAAGGCCTCTCGCGGTGTCGCCCCCTCCATGGTCTTTCCTACCCATGGGTATCGTGGGGTGACACCGTCGATGCCTTAACCTGGCGACGCCTCATCTTGGCGACGACTTATCTTGGCGTCGCCTCATCTTGGCGACGCCTACCCCTGACGACGCCTTCGCCTTGGCGATGCCTGCACCTGGTGACGCCTCATCCTGGCAACGCCTTAAGCGGTCAACCTGTTGACTTTCTTCCCTTGGGCCCCCTTGAGGGGTCCCATCATACGTTTGACTTTGACTTTGACTTTGGTCAACGCCCGGGGACGGGACGGTACATTTTATTTAATTTACATGCAATCTTTATTCAAAACAATGTCAATATATTATGAATTAAACTTTTGTGCATATTTCAATATTTAGTGAATGTTACACATTAAAATTTTAAGAGAACTATTTTTTGTGAGTTCAATATCTATCTTTTGAGACAAATTATTATTTACTCAGTACACTTACCGAAATAAGTCAACAAGGATATTTGGTATATCCAAATCCGTTTAAAAAAGACAGTAAAGAATAAAGCTTTTGCAAAATGCAAAAGCTAATCTCCTTCAAAAAAAATGTGTACTTGTCAAAATATTCTCCAAAAAGTAGAACTTAATTATCAGCATAGTTTTGCATTTACAACTCTCCAAAATTGAATTGTCATTCACTTATAATCAACCCTAAACCCTAATAATATTCTTCTAGACTATTGTAGTTTTAGAGAATTCCGTTTAGCTTTGCCTTCATTTTATTTTTCTGATATGCATCTTTGATATAATCAACCGGACTCTATTTGGCTTTGCTTTCATTTTATTTTCTCATCTTTGACATAATATGCCAAACTGTAATTATCTATAGGGAGTATGTTATCCTTTTCTTAGCTTATAAGTTAGTATTGATCAATTTCGTTACGAGTGCTCGTGGAAAAATGTATATTTAAGATAAAAATGTGTATATCGATTGAAATAAAAAATTAATGAAAAAACATTATTCCAACTTGTATAATATTTTTATTTCGTAAACTTCTATGATTAGCAGCCACACTTCTATGATTAGCAGCCATACTTCTATGATTAGCAGCCATACGAACGCAGTATCGATAATCTAATAAGGTGAATATCACTTGTCATGAAAATAACAGGCCAATAAAGTATATTCAAATATCGTTTGATCACTTTTATTTCCATTAGTAGTTTAATCTTAGTGTAGAAGGTAAAATGTCAATATCAAAGAACGAAGAAACAACGTTAATCAATCAAAATTCTCAATGAATAAGATTCTCGAAAACAAAGCTTAAATAGGTCCAACTGGTGTGTAAAATTTTTGTTTGAAAATAGACAAAACTTATTTAAGATAACTTCCAAAGGAGTTCTTCAATTTCATATTACAACTAACTATTTGTTTTAATTTTTGAACGAACCTCCCAAAATTTCATAAAATTTCATAAATAATCCTTGCATTTTATATTCGTTTAAGACGTTTATTTTTTTAATTATTTTAAAATCATTATCCTGACATTGATTTATATTATACTAATAAATTAAAAGTGTTTAAAAAAATAAAGTGTATAAGGAAGAGTTGCAAAAAAAAGGAAGGGATGCTATATAATTTCACGAAAATTACTGTAATTTAATCATTTAGGCTTTGATTTAACATCTAAATATCTATTTTTACATAAAAGAAAATTATAAACAACACAAACAGTAATTTTATGAAATTGATTTATATGAATCTGATAGTATTACAATACAAAAAAATCATTCAATAAAAATCAATTTTAGAGACCAAAATAATTACCATTTGATTAAATTAGAGACCATTTATAATTAACAAAATATCTAAAGTAGACAAAACTTATATCTAAAATAGTTTATAAAATGGTTTCTAGATTGATATCTAAAGTAGTTTCTATTATTAATAAAAATTTATAAAATGGTTTCCAGATTAGTATCTAACTATTAACTACTAAGATTTTAGCTACTTATTACTTTATATTCTAAATTAGTGTCTATTATAGTATTTTAGAAACTACTTTAAAATCTAAAATATTAGTCACTAAAACTTAAGTAGCTAATATTTAGACCGGGACGTCTTCGTGCGCGACCTCAACTGTCAGCTAGGGACTCCTTCCCACTAATTGCCTGTGGATTCCTGCAAAAAAGAGGACAGAGAGGCGCCCTAGCGACCGTTTGCACTCCGACGCTCAAGTCAGCCAGCAAGAAACACCAAAACTGGGCACCTCCGTATCTGAGCACTGCGTATGGCACTCTGAAGGTGGTAAAAGATAACTGTGTATTGTGTGTCTGTGTTCTCTCTCTCAGGAAAAAATATTCCCCAATCCCCTGTTCGTAACCTTAAAGCACGAGCAAGCAACTAAAGAGCTCTGGTAAATTTGCAGAAAGTTCGAACCCTCTTTCCAACATTCTCTGCGCTATTTAAACTACCCAAGCATTTAAAGCGCCTTTAATTACAAACGTAATGCACTCAATCAACGTATTTAATTAGAAAACGTAGCGCATTTAAGACGTTGAAACGCTTGGGAGCCATTATAACACCTGAATGCTCGAAAGGGAAACTGTATTGAAGGACTTTAATTACCTGGCACCTGACTAAAGGGTGTTTCCATTCTGACATGACTGTTGTACATGTGGAGAGCCTCACGACGCCGTGACCCCATCTGGGGGCGCTTCTGCCCATCTGGGGACGTTTCTGCGTGTGAGTCCTCCTGCCTGGAAGTGCTACTGCGCTAAGGGTGACTTTTTGGGTGCCAACTCATGCCCCCAATTATCTAGTCACTTACTTTGAGAGCGTATCTGCCTTCCTCTTGTACCCTGCACCCGACTGCCCTGGGCGTGACCTTCCTCTTGAGCCGTATCTGCCCCACAGGCGTCTCTAGGGCGGCAGGAGCACTTCACGAGTCAGGCTGCCCTACACTGGTACTATTACTATGGCCTTGAAGCCACCTTTTCCTTCTCTTTGTCGCTGCCCCATGCTATCGGGATCTGAGGCCTTCCCACGGCATCGCTCCCTCCATGGTCTTTCCTACCCATGGGTATCGGGGAACCACACCGTGATTGCCTTGCTTTAGCACTGTTTGATCTGGCGACGCCCTGGTTGGGCGACGCCTTCACCTGGGCGACGCCTGGCCTTGGCGACGCTTTCTCTCGGCGTCTCACCACCTAGACGACGCCTGGTGTTGACTTTGACTCTCCAGACGTTGACTTTGACCTTGACTTAGTCAACGCCCGGATACGGGACGGTACAAAAATATTAGTCACTAAAACTTAAGTAGCTAATATTTAGATACAAATTTATAAATTATTTTATAAATCTTTATTAATAATAAAAATCACTTTTCAATTTCTAAATTAGTATCTAATTTAGTTAATATAATAACTGATCCTGCCGACAACTCGAGCGTGGAGGAATCGCTTCGTAGCTCTCTCCCTACCCCGTCTACGCGACTGTGTTATCTGCAAAATCACCCTCAGAACCTTCTCTAGGATCTCCAAACGCGACCTGCAAAACACACAGACAGCGCCTCTAGCGGCCGTTTGCACACCGACGATCAAGTTAGATCACAGAACCACCAATAAGAAAAACTGTGTAGTAATGTGTGTAAAAAACCTTTCTCTGAATCTCACTCTGATTCTCTTTTATGCCTCCTTCTGTATCTGCGCCTAACAGAATTCTGTTATGCCTCTCTGGCATGTGTCAGAACCCTGTTGCGCTTTTCTGTGGCAACGTACCTCCAGAATCAGTAAAACGTGAGTGTCTGCGCGTGTCTGCGCTTGTCTGTACCTTTAACGGCACGGAGTGCACCTTTGTCTGGACCGCGCCCCTCTCAGATGATGACACGTGGAGGCATGCAACTAACCACAAACGTGTCACTACTTGAAGGGCTCTAGCGCTTCTCTCTGTGTGTCTAAGTTATTCCCTTGCGGAGTAACTTAGCGCATTCCTTTTATCTGGATAAATCGCATACTCTCAAGAGAACGCCAGGTGTGGCTGGTCTAGGCACACTCACCAAGCATTGCTCTCTGCGCAAACGATTTCCCTTTCACGATGTCATGCACGTAATGGGTTGAGGGAGTCGCCAATCACTGACCGGTTTGCTAGCTCCCTCAGGCCACTCTCATGCACGATTCTCTGAGATATGTTCATGCGAGGTCCATGCGTAACGCTCTCGCTAGGAACCTCAGTCCCAGCTTAACTGCGTGTAACATGAGCCCCCGATGACCATGCACTCGATGACTGATCGGTGCTCTATTGCTTCTCGCGTTCTGCCCCCAGGTGTTCATCTGGGAACTGATCTGTCGCTGACCGCTTGGTTACTGACCACTGATCACCGTTCTGGCTGATCTGTCCCCTGACTTCTCTGCCGACTGATCTGTCGGTGGCCACTCGGCTACTGACCACCGATCACCTCTTTGGATGACCTCCGGTCACCGTTCTAAGTGATATGCTCCCTGATCTCTCTGTCACCCGGTCCACGTGTCACCCTACGAGTGGCCCACGTGATTATCTTCTGCTGACGTCATCAGCTACCGATGACCGACCGGATCACAAGCCCCTCAGTCTCGAGCTGTGAACTCGTTCTCAGCGAAGAGACTAAGTGGTCGCGCCCTCGGTCCACGTGGCAAGTGGGGCCACATCACGTGCTACCTCACGTGCTGCCCTTTAACGTTACGACTACCTCCCTTAATCTCGCGACACGTGGGCGCATCAACGGTCAGCGTGGAGTGTCGCTAGCGCTTCCCATCTTTTCAAATAGGCGTGCGCCTTTACTGTTTCTTCATCTTCTTCAATCAACTCCCAAACTCTCTGCGAATCCCCTCTCTGCGCTTCCACCTTTCTTCCAGCTTTCTACCTTCAGAACTTTCGCGATCATTCAAAGATATGGTTTTTCTTCTTTCTTGGTCCATTTAGGTTCTTTTCATCGATTGCATTCGTCCCTTTCATCATCATGCATCCATCTTCTCCGTTTTTCCTCTTCTCGACCCACGCTAGGGTTTTCGCATTCTTTACTCCGCTCTCTGCTTCTCCCTCTTCCTCTTCCCACCTGGACCTTTCTTCCTCCTTCCCCTCCTCTGTTTTTCACCGAACTATTCATCATTCCCTCTCCTTCCATTCATTCTGACTTTTCACTTTTCCTCCACTGCAGCTATCTATCAATGGCTCGCTTGAAACAAACCGCTCGAATCATCGCCTCGTCTTCTGGTGCACAGCCTTCTGCAAGTGCTCCAGCTCCACCACCACCCATTGCAACCTCCTGCCACGACAACGCCAGGGTCTATGACTGGGCTCCCCTGGCGTTGCTCGCCGAAACCTCTACCTTATTGCCGCAGGGGCACCTAAAATCCCTCCTGAGCAGCGACCCGGATGAGCCCTCTTGCGCCATCGACAAGGAAAATGACTTCAACATCTGCGTCTGCATTCCTCCTCGAGGGATGCCCATCTGCGCGGACGATAGGGCCACCAATGGGGTGCCCTTCACCTTCGTCTACTCCGCCATCTTCAAGAGGTTGAAGTTGCGCCTGCCCTTCACCTTTTTCGAGAAGGAGGTGATGATGGAGCTGAACGTCGCGCCCTGCCAACTTCATCCAAATTCCTGGGCTTTCATCCGGGCATTTGAGATTCTCTCCAATTACTTCGGGCATAACGCCTCTGTGGATGTGTTCCTCTACTTCTTCGAGGCGAAGAACCCTGGGGACAGGTCCTGGGTTAGTCTGAATGGGGTTGCTGGACGGGTGCTCTTGGGCCTGTATCAGCAATCCTTCAAAGATTGGAAAGGCAGGTTCTACATGATATCTGCCACCCCGCAAAGTCCAACATTGCTCGAGGGATACCCCCTCTACTGGGTTCCTGGGGTTGAGTTCAAGAAACCCCGAGATCCCGAAGCCATGGCCCCCTACGAGCGCGAGCTATGTGGGCTGTTCCTAGGGGCCAAGTACAACTCTGCTCTTCTCATCAAACATGAGTTTGATGTGTTGGCTTTGAAAAAATACATAGGTAGGCTCTTCTTCTTTCACCTCCTAGGATACTTGCACATCCTCATGCATGCTTGCATACATTTTGACTCACTTGCATAACTATGCCATCTAACTCTTCTTTTTCCCTTCGATGTAGATACGATGTCAGGGAAGGAAAGGAGGAAAGCTTTACTGGAGCTTGCCAGACTCCAGGGGGCCAAAGGGACTGGCTCCTCTTCTTCCACCACCGATCCTATCGCAACTCCTCCTCTCTCGGTCGCGCCAGCTGAAGGCCCCGAGCCAGGAAGGAAAAGAAGGAAGCTGGTGAAGGCCTTTCCTTCATCTGTTGTTGCTGCTGCTCCTGCTCCTTCAATCGAAGAGGAGAGCTCTGGCTCTTCTCTCGTTCACCGCAAGAGGAAGCTTCCAGCGGTTGGGGGGGCCTCATCTCTTCAGCCTGGGGAGATTGAGGTAGTGGAGGTAGAGGAAGGTTCACCCTCGCCCCCCTCTATTCAACCTGCCCCAGTGCCAACGTGCTTTCCCTCTCCCCAACAACTGCCATCCCCAATTCTCTGATTGCCATCTCCTCCCCCAGCAGGCCAACCACTTGGTCAATCCACTCCACCTGCTGGGGGTGATTCTCCTCTCGTGTCGCCACCACCACTGCCAACCTCCGCCGCTACCGCTGAAGGTAGGGGGGCCAGCTCTCGACCAAGCAGCTCTGGAGCAACCAATGAGAACTTCAGCCGAGTCATTGCTCTGGTTCGACAGCTCATTCGCAGCCGGGAGCTCATCGAGTGGAACAGGGAGGAGGTGGACATGCACCTGGCGAAGCAGATAGTGCTTTCCCTGGAGTTTTCCACCCAGCACCGCAAGCAACTAATCATGGAGAAAAGGATCAAGGAGCTTGAGCATGACAAGGAGTCACTGCAAAGTGACTTTGAGGCTGCCCAAGGATCCGTAGAGCTGATGAGGGGTATGGTGGAGAAAACCAGGGGAGAGTACCTAGAGACCATCAAGACTAAGATCTTGATGGGGCAAGCCATCAATGTCTTGGACTGCGAGGTGGTGGAGTTGCGGGGCAAGGTGACCCACCTGGAGGCCGAGACTTCCTCCCTATGCAAACTGAACTCACAACTGGCGGGGGATCTCGAGTCTTCCAGGGAAACGGCCACTACTGGGGAGAAGAAGCTTGAGGAGGCGGTGAGCAAGCTGTCTAAGGCAAAGGGCCAATTGGAAGAAGCTGCTTCTTCCATTGCTTCCCTTACCACCGAGAAGAATGCTGCAGAGGCCTCCAAGCAAAAGCTCGAAGTGGAGAACGCTGACCTTATGGGCGTGGGCGCTGAAGCCCTTGCTGATGGGTTCGAGCTGGCACTCGAGCAGATCAAATGCGTTCTTCCGGATCTGGACCTCTCCCAGTTCAACATCTATCACGAAGTGGTAGATGGAAAACTCATCCCTCCTCCTTGAGCTCTTTCTCTTTTTTGTAATTTTACACTTCTGCACAATTTGTTGCACTTGGAACTTGTATAAACTTTGTTGCGTAATATATACTAGTTTCAGCCGCATATCTTTCTCTTCGCATTTTCTTAAGCTTTGTCTTTCTCTTTGCACACGACTAACTGTTAGCTAACTTAGGTTTAGCGCGATCTTGTACTCTTTGATCTTGGCCTCTACTTGATCACGACTAGCTACTCCCTTAGCTTTGTATTTAACGGTTCTTGTGCATAGCTTTGTACTGGACGACTGACTAGGCGTAGTCTGTCTGCCTCAGCTCGTTGTGTAAGAATTTGTTTGGAAAAGTTTCCTCCGACAAGGCAAGACTAATCAGTCGTCGTTCTTCAAGCAGCGTACCCACCAACAACTCATCAGTCATCGTTCTTCGGGCAGCGTACCCACCGACAACTCATCAGTCATCGTTCTTCATACTTCACTTTGCTTCTTTGTCGCTCTAGCGCTAAGTGCATAGAGGACACCGATCGTCAGAGGTGATACCTTGTTTGGCGAAATTTGCCCAACTGCGTGAACTCGGAAATACTGGAACTTGACTCTGCATGTACCGCTTTTAACTCGAGCAAATTGTTTAACCTTATAACAAACTTGGCAAACTGTTAACTCAAAGTAAACTTGAGCCACTATCAACTCTTCGGCGATGACGTTCAATAAAACTTGTGAACTTAAGGCAACAAATCTTAACATAAAATCACTTACTAGGCAGTAGGTTCTGACTCAAACTAGTATTAAAATACAGTTTACCTGATCTGCCAAGTGAAATCCCCCCTACTTCTGTCATCGCTCGGAACTCTTCGGATCTGGTACTCGCCGCACAACCCCTTCACTGTCTCAACTTTCACGCCATAGGGTTCTGGCGATGTTACCTTTCTTCTTTTCATGACCTGATCATTGTTCCCTCATCTGGGGGTAGAGGCACCTTTCGGATCCTCCTCTACCTCCCTGAGTTTCAGACCAATGATCTGGTCTTACTGGGTCAATATTGATGTTTCACTTAAAGGGGGAAAGGCATTTTCTTTCCGTTCCCACCGCTTAAGGTCACAAACACCCCTGACTTTTCAGCTCATCTTGCCTGAACTCACTCGATGAGAAGGACTTTATCTTGACTGAACTCACTCTAAGGTGAGAAGGACTTTTTCTTGCCTGAACTCACTATAAGGTGAGAAGGACTTTTTCTTGCCTGAACTCACTCTAAGGTGAGAAGGACTTTATCTGGTGCCTCAACTTGCCCAGGGTGTACATCTCCACCCCCCCTGGATGCACTGAGGACTTTTAATCTTGCCTCTATTTGCTGGTGCAGAGAGGTCCTTTAATCCGTTCTCGCCTGCACTCGCACAAAGTCGAGGAGGACTTTATCTGGTGCCTCCACTTTGCCCAGGGGTTACATCTCCTCTTCCCTGGACGCACTGAGGACTTTTAATCTGTTCTCGCATGCACTCGCACAAAGTCGAGGAGGACTTTTATCTCTTTCTCGCCTCAAGACGTGCGAGGGCGTTGAGGTCTTTAATCATTGTTGGTGCCTCCGATCGCCGAAAGACGATGAGGACTTTAAAACTTTAACTGTGCCGCCGACCGCCGAAAAGCGATGGGGACTTTAAAACTTTTAACTGATGCCGCCGATCGCCGAAAAACAATGGGGACTTTAAAACTTTAACTGATGCCGCCGATCGCCGAAAAACGATGGGGACTTTAAAACTTTTAACTGATGCCGCCGATCGCCGAAAAACGATGGGGACTTTAAAACTTTTAACTGAGAGCATGCAATACGATTTTACGTGTGCCCTAGATCACATACGAGTAATAAGGCCTTTTTGCTAAAACTCTCGAAGCCATAAGCATGCAAACATAGAAGCTTTAAACTTTGAAAAACTCTTCTTTATTGGGTGGCCTCATTAAAAACCCTCCTTAGGGAAAAAAGAGTGCCCCCTTGAAATTGTTTTAACAGAAACTATTCGAATCTCTTCATATTCGTCTTTACTTACAAGGCTTTAACTGTAATACGACTTGAGATGTGTTGCGTTCCAAGTGCGAGGAATCGCCCCTCCTTCTAACGTCTCCAAACGGTAGGCGCCATTCCCGAGCGCCTCGGTTATTCTGAACGGTCCCGTCCACTTGGGCGATAACTTGTTCTGCATCTCATACTGATGGGCCTTCCTCATCACCAGATCGCCGCTTCTAAACTGCCTTGACGTTACCTTAGAGTTGTACCTTCGCTCAACTCTTCTCTTTACCGCTTCGGCTTTCACTCTCGCCTCCTCCCTGACCTCATCCAGCAAATCCAGATTCATTCTTCTTTCTTTGTTCGAGTCTTCCGCCACGAAGTTCTGGAATCTCGGCGAGCTTTCCTGGATTTCGACTGGAATCATCGCATCACATCCATAAACCAAACTAAAGGGGGTCTCGTGGGTTCCTGACTGCTCAGTGGTATGGTATGCCCAAACTATGCGGGGTACCTCTTCAGCCCACAATCCCTTAGCTTTCTCTAATCTTCTCTTTAAACCTCTCAGCAACACCCGATTGGCAGACTCCACTTGGCCATTCGTCTGTGGGTGCTCGACAGATGCAAACACCTGTAGTATCCCCACCTCTTCGGACAGCTTTTTCAAGAGGTGACTTGCAAACTGAGTCCCATTGTCTGACACCAGGCGTTTAGGCACACCAAACCGGCACACTATGTTCTTCCATACAAAGCTCTCGATCTTGCGTGCGGTGATCTGGGCCACTGGCTCTGCTTCGATCCACTTGGTGAAGTATTCAATCGCCACCACCAAGTACTTCATCTGCCTGATCGCCAATGGGAAGGGTCCCAGAATGTCAATTCCCCAAGTATGGAACGGCCAGGGGCTGTAAATCGACTTCAGCTCTTCTGGGGGTGCCTTCTGCCAATCGGCGTGCTGCTGGCATTGCTTGCAACGCTGGGCATATCTCTTGCAATCTTCTCTCATCGTGGGCCAGTAATAGCCTGCACGGATAGTCCTTGTCGCCAGCGATCGACCTCCAATGTGGCTCCCGCAAATTCCCTCATGGAGCTCAGCCATAATCCTCGTGCACTTTTCTCCGTGTATGCATACAAGAAGGGGGTGCGTGAATCCAAACCTGTACAGCTCGCCGTCAATAAGGGTAAACTTGGTGGAGCTCTTCCTTATTTTTCTGGCCCCAGCTGGGTCCACTGGAAGCACACCATCCGCTAAATAACGTTGGTAAGGCGTTATCCACGTGTCTGGCTCGTGAACAGCGCAAATCTGCATCGATCTTGCCCCTTCTTCTACTGGGCGCGCTCTGACCCTCGGCGCCCTCAGAGTTTCCTGCGTTAGGGACCTATGACTTCTCGCCGGTCTTCCCATTGATCTACAAACATGGAGAACTTGGTGGTCTGCCACGAATGCTCGAGGCGCTTTCAAAGTTTCTTGAATGGCAATCCTCTGCCTACCCCCTTGCCCGAACTGGCGAGCTTGGCTAGCAAGTCAGCTCGGGCATTCTGTTCTCTTGGCACGTGCACCACTTCAAACGAAGCGAAAGATCTTCTTAGCTCCTGCATGTACTCCAAGTAGGCTGCCATCTGCGGGTCCTTGGCTTGGAACTCGCCAGTTACTTGTCCGGTGACCAATAGCGAGTCGCTCTTGGCCATCAGCACTCTCGCCCCCATTTCCTTAGCCAGCAAGATTCCAGCGATCAAAGCCTCATATTCTGCTTGGTTTTTGCTTGCTTTGAAAGCGAACCTCAATGACTGCTCTATCAACACTCCGTTGGGCCCTTCCAAGATGACCCCAGCCCCGCTGTCCAGCTGGTTGGACGACCCATCAACAGAGAGTACCCAGCGAAAGTCACCCTCGGCGTTTTGTGCCACCTCGGAGGACAACTCGACCACGAAATCGGCGAAGACTTGCCCTTTGATCGATCCCCGGGGTTCATACTTGATGTCGAACTCCGAAAGCTCGTCCGCCCACTTCACCATCCTTCCAGCCACATCGGGCTTCTTCAAAACCTTCTGGATCGGCAGATCAGTCATCACCAGTACCATGAAGCTCTGGAAGTAATGGCGCAATCTCCTCGCCGAGAATACAACCGCTAATGCTGCCTTTTCTAGGGCCTGGTACCTTACCTCCGGGCCTTGCAGCACCTTGCTAACGAAATATATAGGCCTTTGGGTTTGGGCCTGATCCTGCACTAGCACTGAACTGATCGCCCTCTCAGTTATGGCAAAGTACAGCCTGAGGGGTGTTATGTCTTGGGGCTTGCACAGAACTGGAGGGCTCACCAAATATTCTTTGAGCTTTACGAAGGCCTCCTCACACTCCTTTGTCCAAACAAATCTGTTGTTTCTCTTCAAACATTGGAAGTATGGGTGGCCCTTCTCTCCGCTTGCCGATACGAATCGGGACAAGGCGGTCATCCGCCCCGTGAGTTGCTGCACCTCCTTCACATTGCCAAAATGGCGGCGCACTTCTCAGGGTTAGCCTCAATTCCCCTCTCTGACTGAAGAAACCCCAGAAATTTCCCTGCTTCTACACCAAAAACGCACTTTTCAGGATTCAGTTTTAGCTTGTACCTGGCTATTGTGGTGAACAACTCTTCCAAGTCTGCGACGTGCTTGTCTTTCTCCAGGGACGTCACGACCATGTCGTCGACGTATGCCTGCACATTCCTTCCGAGCATGGGCGCGAGCACCTTGTCCATCAGCCTTTGGTACGTGGCCCCTGCATTCTTCAACCCGAAGGGCATCACCCTGTAGCAATAACATGACCTTTCCGTCATGAAGGCGGTCTTCTCTTCGTCCATGGGGTGCATTTTGATTTGGTTGTACCCCGAGAAGGCATCCAGGAAACTGAGTACCTTGCACCCTGATGCACTGTCTACTAAGGCGTCAATGCTTGGCAAAGGGTAAGAGTCCTTCGGGCAGGCCTTGTTCAAGTCTGTAAAGTCGACGCACATCCGCCATTTTCCGCTGCTCTTCTTGACCAGGACGACGTTAGCGAGCCATTCTGGATATTGGATTTCCCTGATGTGGTCCGCTGTTGCCCTCCGCTGCTCGCCGGTTGAGACCCTGATGCTTGGTCCGCATGCTTCTCTAGCAAGTAATCCTTCAGGAAACCACATTTGACCAGCTCGGCGAGCTGGTGCCCCAGAGCCAAACACGAATTGATAGAGTGGCCAAAACTCTTGTGGAACTCGCACCATGCGTCTGGTTCTGCCCCCAAGATCTTCTCTGTCGTTTCCTCAAGCACTTTGAGCCTGGCAGCTATGTTTGGGATGGCGATCAAATCAGCCAAACCCATCACAAACTCATACCTGGGGGGGCGATTACTCTCCCTGGGGCGCCCTGTTCCCTTGCTTTTATTCTTCTTAGGGTCGTAAGGGTGACGCGCCCTTTGATCCCTCTTTCCCGCCGCCGCCTCCATTACCCTCTGAGGTTGTACCCTTGCTTGGGTGCACGGTTTAGCCGGGGCCACATTTCCTCTCTTCTCGGTGACCTTGCCCTCGGCGGCGATATGAGCCACAGCATGTCGCCGGATTTCGGCAAACGTGGCGGGGTGGCTCCTGATGAGCGACTCACTAAAAGGCCCAGGCAACACGCCCTTTTTGGAGGCGTGCACGAACATCTCTTCGTCCTTTCCTAGCAAACGGACTATCCGAGCTCCGAATCTGTTTAGGAAATCCTTCAAGGACTCCCCTTGGTACTGCCTTATATCAAACAAGTCGTAAGACACCAAAGGTGGCGCCTTGTTCACTATGTACTGCTCAACAAACATCTTGGAAAACTGTTGGAATGTGGTAATGTGGCCAGTTGGTATACCGACGAACCAGTCCAACGCCGTTCCGCTCAAAGTGCTCATGAACACCTTACAATACACCGCGTCTGAGCCCCCTGAGAGCATCATCTGAGTATGAAACGCCGTGAGATGGGTTTCAGGGTCCTCCACCCCAGTGAAAGACGTTTTCACCGCCACAGTGTTAGCCGGGACTACCGAGTCCATAATCTCTTGGGAAAATGGCATAGGAAAGCTGCGTGGTGGGGATGGGGGTCTGTCCCCTCCCGCACGCTCCTCCCGCTCCTGAAGGGCTTTGCGTAGCTCTTCGTTGATTCTGTTGAGCTCTTCGTTCCTTGCTTGCGAGGCCACCAACGCCTCCTGCATCCTTTCCTGCTCATAACGCGATGCAGCCACGTTCTCCTGCAGCGTCCTCATCATGTCCATCACTTACGTCATGGACACAGCATTTCGTCGGTTGATGGCGCAACTGAACTGGAGCGCGTTGTCCTCATCCTTCCTCAGCAAACTCAGCAGCTCAAAGAACCCCAAACAAACGGTGAAAACTCCAGGAGTCGACTGCGATAGCGAGCAGCTGAACCGAAAACACTCGAAGCACCTCAAACACAAACTATGGTTGGGAATCACGTTTTATACGTGCCCCATGGTGGGCGCCGAATGATCCTGCCGACAACTCGAGCGTGGAGGAATCGCTTCGTAGCTCTCTCCCTACCCCATCTACGCGACTGTGTTATCTGCAAAATCACCCTCAGAACCTTCTCTAGGATCTCCAAACGCGACCTGCAAAACACACAGACGGCGCCTCTAGCGGCCGTTTGCACTCCGACGATCAAGTTAGATTACAGAACCACCAATAAGAAAAACTGTGTAGTAATGTGTGTAAAAAACCTCTCTCTGAATCTCACTCTGATTCTCTTTTATGCCTCCTTCTGTATCTGCGCCTAACAGAATTCTGTTATGCCTCTCTGGCATGTGTCAGAACCCTGTTGCACTTTTCTGTGGCAACGTACCTCCAGAATCAGTAAAACGTGAGTGTCTGCGCGTGTCTGCGCTTGTCTGTACCTTTAACGGCACGGAGTGCACCTTTGTCTGGACCGCGCCCCTCTTAGATGATGACACGTGGAGGCATGCAACTAACCACACACGTGTCACTACTTGAAGGGCTCTAGTGCTTCTCTCTGTGTGTCTAAGTTATTCCCTTGCGGAGTAACTTAGCGCATTCCTTTTATCTGGGTAAATCGCATACTCTCAGGAGAACGCCAGGTGTGGCTGGTCTAGGCACACTCACCAAGCATTGCTCTCTGCGCAAACGATTTTCCCTTCACGATGTCATGCACGTAATGGGTTGAGGGAGTCGCCAATCACTAACCGGGTAAATCGCATACTCTCAGGAGAACGCCAGGTGTGGCTGGTCTAGGCACACTCACCAAGCATTGCTCTCTGCGCAAACGATTTTCCCTTCACGATGTCATGCACGTAATGGGTTGAGGGAGTCGCCAATCACTGACCGGTTTGCTAGCTCCCTCAGGCTACTCTCATGCACGATTCTCTGAGATATGTTCATGCGAGGTCCGTGCGTAACGCTCTCGCTGGGAACCTCAGTCCCAGCTTAACTGCGTGTAACATGAGCCCCCGATGACCATGCACTCGATGACTGATCGGTGCTCTATTGCTTCTCGCGTTCTGCCCCCAGGTGTTCATCTGGGAACTGATCTGTCGCTGACCGCTTGGTTACTGACCACTGATTACCGTTCTGGGTGATCTGTCCCCTGACTTCTCTGCCGACTGATCTGTCGGTGGCCACTTGGCTACTGACCACCGATCACCTCTTTGGATGACCTCCGATCACCGTTCTAGGTGATCTGCTCCCTGATCTCTCTGTCACCCGGCCCACGTGTCACCCTACGAGTCGCCCACGTGATTATCTTCTGCTGACGTCATCAGCTACCGATGATCGACCGGATCAATAACTAATTATTTTTGTCTTTAAATTTAGTTATTATTTAATAATTTTCTTATAGTGTTATGATTATATTGGTAATTAAATCGTTTTGAATGCTTCTATTTTTGTCTTTCCATGTAATATTTGATCAATTCTTTCTTACTAACATTTAATTATGTTCTGGAATTTTAGAACTAAATTGAATACACAACTTTAAACTAATTAGAAAATTTAATGTTATTATGAGTGAATAGTTTTACAGGAAAAATGGTTAACCTGTGACCTAATATAAATATGCTGCCAAATGTGAAGGTGTTTCATCAATAAATCATACGAAGCACTTTGTAAGAAGCAAAACATGTCCCTTCCATCTTCAACTCTTGCATCTGAACTTAGGCGACCTTGCGTGAGTTATGCTCCAAACATATGGGGAGACACACTTTCCTTCAGTATGCTGCTCAATCCAAGGTATTATTTGTATTCTATATATATATGTATTTACTTTTTTTATGTAAAAAGTTGAAAATGAAAATTCTGTCTTTGAATATTCACTACAAGAAAATTATGAAATAAAAATCAATTTTTTAGAAACCAAAATAATTAGTTGCAATAGTAACTAAATTAAAGACCATTTTAGAAACTAAATAAAAAATTGGTTTCTAAATTAGTTTCTATTATTGTTAAATAGTTTCTAAATTGGTATTTAATTAGCAACCAATGTTTTAACTACCAATTATTTAGTTTTTAAATTTGGTCTCTAAAACCTGGGTTGCTAATTAGATACCAATTTAGAAACTATTTAACAATAATAAAAACTAATTTAAAAACCATATTTTTATTTAGTTTCTAGAATGGTCTCACTTAGTGCAAAAAGATTAAAAGAATACTCCTTATTAAGTGCGGGTTTGTGATTAAACGCATTTGTAAGAAACGCGGTGGCATTTTTGCAATTAATTTGATTTACAAATGCGGTTCTAGAGTAAAACCGCATTTGTAAATCAATGCCAATGATATACAAATGCGGTCATATGAAAACCCGCATTTGTAAGATTTACAAATGCGGGTTTTCATATGACCGCATTTGTATATCATTGGCATTGATTTACAAATGCGGTTTTACTCTAGAACCGCATTTGTAAATTCTTTTTACCCTAAAAATTTGAAGCGCGCCACTCAGTTTCTTCTCCGCTCTTCGTTTCCAGTGTTTGTTGCGCTCAGTTTCACTTTCTTATCCTCTCTGCATTTTCACCATTGTAAGTTCGTTCATTCATTAATTTTCGTTCCCTATTTCGTTTTCATTGGCATTTTCGTTTCTTTACTTCGTTGGCGCTTTTGCATTTTAGGTTACTGTTCCATTGGTCTTCGCTGGTGTTTTCTTGCTCCGCCACCGCCACCGCTTCCGCCGCCGCCTTTGTCGCGTGCCTCTGCCACTCCGATCACCAGCAACCTTGGTTCACGGAAAGGTTGGTGTTGTATTTAAAATTTTTTGAATTTTTATTTAATATTTTGAATTTATATTTTTGTGTATTATAATTTATATATTATTATATATAAATTTGTATTATATAATTTGTATTTTCTTAAATTTATATTATATATTTAGTTAGTTGTTAATTACATTTTAATAAAAGTTTTATGTTATGTTAGTTGTTACTTTTAGAATAGAATTATCGTGTTTGGATTGAGTCCGGGGGTGTTCGACCCTCGGCAAATGTGTGAGATAGAATATTAATTATTAGAAAATTCTAACTATTCCAGAATATATAATGGATCGAGGTTGGATTAATGTTGTTCGTATGAGTGATGAGTACGAAAGGGGAGTAGAGGAACTTATACAATTTGCGCAGCGTAACACGATTATTAGTGGTCATTATGGAGCAAAGATCAGGTGTCCATGCGTTAACTGTTTGAATGGAAGGATACTGGATGTGAATATCATGAGGGAACACCTGCTATGTGATGGATTTCTTCGATCTTATACAACTTGGACATGGCATGGTGAATTATTAAATTTACCACGTGTTTCCGTAACTGAAGAATATGTGGGTTCTACCATGGATGAAGCAGTACACGATGATGGAGATGATGATCGATTGGAGGACATGATTCGTGATGTGGGAGCTGAGTGTTTTGCAAAAGCGCATGGATATGGAAGTATGTCAAAAGATGCAGAGACTCCTTTGTATCCTGGATCAAGTAACTTCACACGGTTTTCGGTAGTGTTAAGATTGATGAATTTGAAGGCAATAAACAGATGGACTGATAAAAGCTTCACGGAATTGCTTCAGCTATTGAAGGATATGCTTCCAAAGGGAAATACTCTACCTAATCGTAATTACGAGGCCAAAAAGATTCTTTGTCCAATGGGTATGGAGTACAAAAAGATACATGCATGTCCTAATGATTGTATATTATACCGGAAAGATTTTGAATTGTTGAAAAGTTTTCCGAGGTGTGGGGTATCATGTTATAAGTTGAAACAAAAAGATGATGATTCTATTGATGAAATGGAAAAGCATGGACCCCCAATGAAGGTTATGTGGTATCTTCCCATCATTCCAAGGATGAAGCGTTTGTTTGCAAACCCAGACGATGCTAAGAATCTTTGATGGCATGCAGATGAGAGGAAATGCGATGGCATGTGCCGACATCCAGCTGATTCTATTCAATGGAAGCAATATGATGATGACTTTCCAGAGTTTGGTAAAGAATCAAGAAATATCCGACTTGGTTTAGCTACAGACGGAATGAATCTATTTGGTAATATGAGTACAAATCACAGTTCATGGCCTGTATTACTAGTTATTTACAACTTACCTCCTGGATTGTGCATGAAGCGAAAATACATGATGTTGTCTATGATGATATCCGGTCCGAAACAGCCAGGGAATGATATTGATGTTTATCTAAGTCCCCTAATTGAAGATTTGAAGTTAATATGGGACCAGGGTGTTGAAGTATTTGACGGATTTGCTAATGAAACTTTCAAGCTTCATGCCATGTTATTTTGCACCATCAATGACTTTCCGGCATATGGTAACTTATCAGGTTATAGTGTTAAGGGTCACAAAGCGTGTCCAATATGCGAAGAAGACACTACTTCTCAACAATTGAAACATGGAAGGAAAACAGTATATCTTCGGCATCGGAGGTTTCTTAGAAGTCAGCATCCTTACCGGAGGTTGAAAAAAGCCTTTAATCGACACCAAGAGGGTAGTGGTCCACCAACTCCATTAACCGGTGTTGAGGTTTACGAAAAGGTAAGTAACATAGACCACACCTTCGGTAAGTCAAAAAAAAAGTCATCTGTGACAAATATTTGGAAGAAGAAATCAATCTTCTTTGGTCTTCCGTACTGGTCGAGGTTAGAAGTCAGACATTGTATAGATGTAATGCATGTTGAGAAGAATGTGTGGGATAGCTTAATTGGTACACTTCTTAACATTAACGGGAAGACGAAGGATGGTCTAAATGCTCGTTTAGATTTGATTGAGATGAACATACGCGACGAGTTGGCACCCATAGAAATGGGTAAGCGTACATATTTGCCCCCAGCCTGTTACACAATGTCAAAAGATGAAAAAAATAGTTTTTGTCAATGTCTAAAAGGTGTGAAAGTGCCACAAGGACATTCCTCAAATGTGAAGAGCCTAGTGTCAATGCAAGATTTGAAGTTAATTGGGTTGAAGTCTCATGATTGTCACATCTTGATGCAACAGTTGTTACTGGTAGCTATCCGTGGGATCTTACCAAAAAATGTTAGACATACCATAACCCGTTTGTGCTCATTCTTCTCTTCCATCTGTTGTAAAGTCATTGATCCCTCAAAACTAGATGAACTTCAAAATGAAATTGTTGTTATCTTGTGTGAATTGGAGATGTTTTTTCCTCTGTCTTTTTTTGACATCATGGTTCATCTACTGGTGCATCTGGTAAGAGAGGTTAGATTGTGTGGACCAGTGTACTTAAGATGGATGTATCCTGTTGAGCGGTATATGAAAATTTTGACAGGTTATGTGAAAAATCATTATCGTCCAGAGGCTTCAATGATTGAAAGGTACATAGCTGAAGAAAGTATTGAATTTTGTTCAGAGTACATGACAAAAGCAAATCCAATAGGTGTTCCAGCTAATTCATGGCACAACAGGCGTTCTACAAGTAAATGTTTACGTGGTGTGAATATTGTAAGCAAATCTCGATCAGAAGTCTTGCAAGCACATTTGTACATATTGAATAACACAGATGAAGTTGTACCTTACATAGAAGCTCATAAAGCCATTGTGAAGGCAAATAACCCAAGACAAGCAGAGAAATGGGTCTTGATCGAACATAATGGAACTTTCATGCCTTGGTTTAAAGACGAGGTGTTCAAGGATTCAACGGCATCAGAGACCTTGACCTGGTTGGCTGCTGGATTGAAGTTTGATGTCATCTCATGTACAGCGTACAAAGTGAATAATTGTATATTTTACACGAAGTCCATGGATGAAAAGAGTACAGTTCAAAATTCTGGTGTTACTCTTGAAGCCGAGTCAATGCAGTTTTGGACTTCGAAAGATACAAATTTAGTACTTGGATCAATGGCATACTATGGGTTTATAGAAGAGATATGGGAGATTGACTACACTAAGTTTTCCATTCCAGTTTTCAAGTGTAAATGGGTTGACAATAAAAGTGGGGTTAAAATTGATGATTCAGGATTCACACTAGTGGACTTTCGAAAGATAGGGCATCGAGATGAGCCGTTTATAATGGTTCAACAAGCATCTCAAGTTTTCTACGTGAAAGATCCTACGTCAGAACATTGGTATGTCGTTTTACACGGCAAAAAACAAGGGGAGACCATAGATGATATTGAAAATGGTGACCCCTGTTCATTCACACCAAAGATAATTAATAAAGATGATGATGTAGTTGATGATGTACATGCAACCCGTAAAGACCACAGTGAAGGAATTTACATATGAACTTTCAACCCCCATGCAACCTGTAAATAAGCATTTTAGATTTAGATTTTTATGTATTATTTTTATAAGATTTTAATTCGATGCAGATTATACTAATGTTTGATACCTAATTTTTTTAACAGAGACATGGATGACGATCAGACCCCACTCAAACCTTGATCCAGACGAGGCAGCAGAGGACCTACTAGATTGAAGCGTCTCGCATTGAGACGTGCTGCTGGTGAGAAGACATGTGTTGACATTGACGTCAACACTGGAGTGGCTTTTGGTTCTAAGTCAGATGAGTTTATGAGCTATCTTGGAGTTGTTTCTCATGAAAGGCTCTCCATTCTGATTAATTCATGGGATGAGGTGTCAGAGGTCGACCTAACATGATCTGGGAGGATGTTCTGGTAAGCTTTACATTTTGATATAATGCTTTTTAATATTCATTGATTAATTTTAATTTGCTGATGTTATTTTGCAGGCAAACTTTGAAATTCCTGATGTGGAACCGCTTCTGATCCGATCGGTCATCGGTAGTCGATGACGTCAGCATCAGAGAACTACGTGGACTACTCGCAGGGTGACACGTGGGCTAAGTGGCAAAGAGGTAGGGGGACGACCGCCAAGAGAGGTGATCGGTGGTCAGTAACCAAGTTACCACCGACAGATCAGGGGACAGAGAGGTCGGGGGACAGATCACCCAGAATGGTGATCGGTGGTCAGAAGCCAAGTGACCACCAGCAGACCAGTTCCCAGACTCGCGCCTGGAGGCAGAGCGCGACTAGCGAATAAACACTGATCAGTCATCGGGTGTATTGTCATCGGGGTCTCGTGTTACACGCAGTTAAACTGGGACTAAGGTTCCCAGCGAGAGCGTTACGCATGGACCTCGTATGAGCACACCTCAAGGAACCATGCACGAGAGTGGCCTGAGGGAACTAGTAAGCCAGTCAGTGACTGGTGATTCCCTCAACCCATTACGTGCGTGACATCCAGAAGGGTAAGTCGCCTACACAGAGAGTAACGTTCGGTGAGTGCGCCTAGACCAGCCACACCCGACGTCCACTCCTAAGAGTGTGCAATTTACCCAGATAAGAGAAGCATCCTAAGTTACTCCGCAAGGGCGTAGCTTAGGTGGACAAGGAGAGGCGCTAGAGCCCTTCCAGCAAGTGACACGCGTGTGGTTAGATGTGAGTTGCAGGCCTCCACGTGTCACCATCTGGGAGGGGTGCGGTCCAGACAAAAGAGCACTCCGTACCGCTAAAGGTACAGACAGGCGCAGCCAAGCGCAGACATGCGCAGACTCTCACGCTCCCCATTGCTGATTCTGAAGGTACGCTTTCTCTGAAAAGCATGACAGGGTTCTGACACATGCCAGAAAAGCATAACAGAATTCTGTTATGCCCAGGAGCAGGGAAAGAGAGATAAAAGGCAGAATCAGAGTGAGAGTAGGGGAGAGACGAAAAACAGAGTGCAAGTTCTACACACACACATTTTACTAAGTTTCCAGTTTCTGGTGGTTCTGTTGAACTAACTTGATCGTCGGAGTGCAAACGGCCGCTAAAGGCGCCGTCTGTGTATTTTGCAGGTCACATCTTGAAGCCATCTGAGAGAGAGAGTTCAGAAGGTGATTCTTCAGGAGACGCAGTCGCGAAGACAGGGCAGAAAGTGTTACGAAGCGATTCACCCACGTTCAAGTTGCCGGCAGGATCATTTGGCGCCCACCGTGGGGCCCGAGTGAATCGTTGTCCCATATATACCACAGTTTTAAAGCTCACCAGGGTTTTGTCAGTTTCTCTGATAGAGAAGATGCCTAGAAACAGACAACCATCACCTGCGCCATCCGCTGATGAAGGAGCTGTGACAATGGCGCAGGTCCTGGAAATGGTGCGCACGCTGCAGGATAACGCTGCAGCGTCGAAAGTCGAACAAGAAAGGATGCAGACGGAGTTGGCTGCGTCGCAAAGCAGGAACGACGAACTGAATCGTGTCAACGAAGAGTTGAGAAGAACGCTGCAGGCGCAGAGGGAGCACGTCGTTGACGAAAGGGTGTCTAGACAGCCTTCACCTCCAAGGGCATTTCCTATGCCATTCTCCCCTGAGATTATGGGAACCATGGTGCCTCCCAACCTGGTGGGGGTAAAAGCGTCGTTCAAAGGGGTAGAAGACCCAGAGGCGCACCTGACGGCATTCCACACCCAGATGATGTTGTCTGGGGGCTCAGACGCTGTATACTGCAAGATGTTCATGAGCACACTGAGCGGAATCGCCATGGAGTGGTTCGTGAGTTTACCAGAAGGGCATATCACGTCATTTTCTCAGTTCTCGAAGCTCTTCATCGAGCAATACATCGTCAACAAGGCACCTGCAGTGGTGTCCTACGACCTGTTCGACGTGCGCCAATACCAGGGGAGTCGCTAAAAGACTACCTCAACCGTTTTGGAGCACAAGTGGTTAGACTACCCAGCAAAGATGAAGATATGCTTGTGCACGCGTTTAAGAAGGGAGTGCTGCCTGGCCCTTTCAGTGAGTCTCTCATCAGGAGCCATCCCAGCACCTTTGCAGAGATCCGACGGCGTGCGGTGGCGCACATAGTGGCAGAAACAGAAGTTTCTGAGAAGAGGGGAAGTGCTGCACCACCCAGACCGCGTGGAGGGCAAGGAAAACCACAGCAAGCGAGGGTGCATGAGGCCAAAGAGGGGAAGAAGGGGCGGGAAAAACCTCGTCCCTATGCACCAGGCAAAGACCAGAGTAAGGGGCGTGCGAGGGAGAATAACGCGCCCCCAAGATACAACTTCATGGTGGGGTTGGCGGATCTCATCGCCCTTCCAGCCGTAGCAGCAAGACTACGAGTACCAGAGAAGACAGACAAGGTACTCGGAAGGAAGAAGAATGAATGGTGTGAGTTTCATCAGGCCTTTGGACATACACTTCATTCCTGTTTGGCGCTGGGACACCAACTGGCAGAGTTGGTGAAGTCTGGTTTTCTAGCAGATTACCTGCGTGAGCCACAGGGTGATCGCGCGTCAGGATCCCAAACTGGAGAGCAACAGCATGAAGTCCCTGTGCATGGGGAAGTGCAGACGATCGCTGGAGGCTTCTCTGGTGGGGGATGCACAGCTTCACAAAGGAGGAGATACACTCGATCTGTGATGGCGGTAGATGCAGTGAATGAGAGTCATTACCCTGAGGTGGACATTGTCTTCAGGAAGGCTGACCTACGAGACGTTGTCCCACACGACAACGACCCTGTGGTCATTTCTCTCATCACAGCAGGAAAACGAGTGCATAGAGTACTCGTAGATCAAGGAAGCTCGGCGGATGTCATGTTCTGGCCAACATTCAACAAGCTACAGTTGTCCCCCGATCAGTTAAGACCGTATACTGGTTGTCTCTACGGTTTTGCAGGGGATCAGGTAGAAGTGCGGGGATACATCGAGCTGAGGACAACGTTCACTGACGGAACGACAGCCCGCACTGAAAAGATAAAGTACCTGGTGGTGAACGCCCCTTCTGCGTACAATGTCCTGTTGGGAAGGCCAACGCTCAATAGACTGGGCGCAATACCATCGACAAGGCATATGAAGTTGAAGCTGCCGTCGATGGAAGGGACCGTGATAACCATCAAGTCGGATCAGGCTGAGGCAAGACGCTGTTATGAGAACAGCTTGAAGCAAAAGAGAAGTGTGTGCCACGTCACCACAAAACCACCACCAGGCGTGCGCGAAGAGCGATTGGCGGTCAGGGAAACACAAGGCGCTCAGAGGATGGAGAACGCCGCGGTGGGGGGCTCCCAGGTAGCCCAAGTTGAAGAAGAAAAGGAAGGCGCGATCACTCCTCGCGAGTCAGGGATCGCGAGAGCGGTCATTGCCAGTGAGAGAAGGCCCCACCCAGCTGAAGGATGGGTCGAAGTGGACATCGGGGGAAGAAAATTCAAGTTGGGGGGATCCCTCATTGAAGAAGAGCGAAGGCTGATCATGGGTGTGATTGAGAAGCACATGAATGCCTTTGCATGGTCAGCATCCGACATGCCAGGAATCGACCCCGATTTCCTCTGCCATCGTCTGTCGATGGACCCCATGGTTCGACCGGTGCGACAGAGGAGAAGGAAATTCAACGAGGAGAAGAGGAAGGTGATCCACGACGAAGCGCAGAAGCTCCTTGTCGCAGGGCATATCAGAGAAATCCAGTACCCCGAGTGGCTAGCGAATGTGGTACTGGTGCAGAAGGCAAGCGGCAAGTGGAGAATGTGCGTGGACTTCACTGACCTCAACAAGGCGTGCCCCAAGGATTCTTACCCCTTACCCAGTATAGATGCTCTAGTCGATAGCGCATCGGGGGGAAAGCTGCTCAGCTTCTTGGACGCTTTCTCAGGGTATAACCAGATCAGGATGCACCCAATGGACGAATGCAAGACCGCGTTTATGACGGAACGGTCTTGCTACTGCTACAAGGTCATGCCATTTGGTTGAAGAATGCGGGGGCTACCTATCAGCGGCTCATGGATAGGGTGCTCTCGCCCATGCTGGGGAGAAACGTACACGCCTATGTAGATGACATGGTGGTTACGTCCCAAGAGAAGAAGCATCATGCAGCTGATCTGGAAGAGCTATTCGCCACCATCGCCAAGTATAGGCTGAAGCTCAACCCTGAGAAATGCATATTCGGTGTAGAGGCTGGGAAGTTCTTGGGTTTCCTCTTGACAGAGCGAGGAATCGAAGCTAACCCGGAGAAGTGTGCGGCGATCGTGGCGATGAGGAGCCCAACGACGGTGAAGGAGGTGCAGCA